>NW_025210224.1:3267-11946 GCF_004010195.1 Chiloscyllium plagiosum
TGAGGCACAGCGGCAGCACGGAAGGAAAAAAAAGAAGCAAATCCTGCTCTCCACATCTCACTGACTCTTGGAATATTCTGTACCATGTGTCAAAGTTCTGCCCTGTTCAGTCACATGAAATTCCAAGGTGGAAACTCCTAGAAACCCACATAGATTTCCACCTGAACTGACTGCTGACCTCCACAAGGGGTAATGTGTCCATTCATCCTGGGCCAGCAGGAGGGGATGGTGCGAGTTTCTAACCTGAACTGACAGCGATGGATTTTATAAACTTGTATTACAGGATACTACAGGTGGACATTCAGATGGTAATCTCAGTTATTCTAACACCTAACTCTGATTGAATTACTCAATTCATCAGGACCTGGATATTTGCATTGTGTGTGAGTATTGTATTCCATCTGAATCCCATTTGCTGCATAAAAGTTCTCCTTTGAATCTTCCCAAACCTTTAATGTGTGTCCTGTAATCCTTGTATAATGAGCTGATGGTTATAAGTTTTATTATTATTACGTGTAACTTTTCTAAACCCCTCTGGCACAGCTCCCCTCAATTGCCTTTGCTACAAGGAGTACACCACAGTTTCACCAAACCCCTGATTCCCCAATGTCTGCTCTCTATAAGGCACACATCAGGATTGTGTTGGAACATTCTCCACTTGCCTGCATCAGTGCACCCCCCAACACTATTAAAGAAAGTGAACATCCTCCAGGACAAAGCATTGTGCCTGAATGGTGTCCCATCCACTACCTTCAGCATTCCCTCTCCCCACCCCAGAGACACAGTGGCATCACTGTGTAAAAGGTAAAGGCAGCATTGTCCTACCAGACCATAGGGCTGCTCTCTCATTAGGGAGGAAACTGGAGCCCCTGGAAGAAACCCATGCAGACATTGGGAGAATGTGCAAGTCCCACAGAGACAGTTGTCCAAAGCTGGAATCGAACCTGGGGATCTGGCAGCAGTGCTAATCACTGAGCCACTGTGCCACCCTAAAATTGTAATTTGATTCACAACTACCACTTCCTCTGATAGTTAATTCCACACATAAACCATTACCTGAACAAAAATAAAAAAAATCCCAAACGCCCTTTTAAAGTTGTTCTGCTGTCACCTTAAAAGGTATGTACCCAGTCTTGAATCGCATCCCTTCCTGTACATGAGATAGCTTTGGGGGGAAAGAGGTTTAAGGACAATCCATAGAGATTCTACAAAACATTAAGGACAAAAGAGTAACCAGGCAGAGAATACGGACCCTCAAAGATCAACAAGGCTGTCTGGAACCACAGAAGGTGGGAGAGATACTATCCGAGGATTTCATGTAGCTTTTACTGAAAGAGGATATGGAAGCTAGAGACTTTGGAGAAATAAATAGTGATAACTTGACAACTGTCCATATTACAGAGGAGGTTGTACTGGATGTCTTATACATAAAGCTGAGTAAATCTGTGGGACCTGATCAGGTGTATCCCAAATCTTTATTGGAAGTTAGAGAAGTGATGGCTGGGCCCCTCGCTGAGATATTTCTATCACCGATAGCCACAGGTGAGGTGCTGCAAGACAGGCGCCATTATTTGAGCAAGGTGATGAGGAAAGGCCAGGGAACAATACACTGGTGAGCCTGAAGTTCGTGGCAGACAAGGTGTTGGAAGGAATTCTGAAGGACAGGTTTATATGTAATTGGAAAGGCAAGACGTGAGCAGGGATAGTCAGCATGGCTTTGTACATAAATCACTAATTTGGACTTCAGAAAGACATTCAAAAAGGTTCCACATGACAGACTGGTTAGCGAGTTAGACACCATGGAATACAGAGAGAATCAGCTATTTGTATACAAATTGGCTGGAAGGTTGGAGACAGAGGGTAGTGCTTTTCGGACTGGAGGCCTGTGATGAGCAATATGGTGTAAGGATCGGTACTGGGTCCACTGCTTGTCATCATTTATATCAGTGATTTCTATGTGAATATATGAGGTATAGTTAGTGGGTTTACAGTAGACATCAAAATTGGAGGCGCACTGGACAGCGAAGAAGGTTACCTCAGAGTACAATGGGACTTCAATCAAATGGACTGAGGATTGTCAGATCGAGTTTATTTCAGATAAATGTGAGGTGCTTCATTTTGGAAAAGCAAATGAGCGCAGGAATTATACACTTAATGGGAAAGTCCTGGGGAATGTTGCTGAACAAAGAGATCTTGGAGTGCAGGTTCATAGTTCCTTGAAAGTGGAATCATAGGCAGGGTAGTGAAGAAGGTGTTTGGTGTACTTGCCTTTACTAGTCAGTGCATTGAGTAGTGCAGTTAGGACGTCATTTTGCGGCTGTACAGCACATTGATTCAGCCACTTCTGGAATTCTGTTTTCAGCCCTGGTCTCACCGCTATCGGAATGATATTGTTAAACTTGAAAGGGTTCGGAAAAGATCCGCAAAGATGTTGCCAGGGTTCAGGGTTTGAGCTATATAGGTAGAGGCTGAATAGGCTGGGGCTGTTTTACCTGGAGCATCGGATACAATTGTGAGGGGCACGGATAGGGTGAAATCCCAGAGTCTTATTCCCAGGATATGTGAGTCCAAAGTTTGGGGACACCGGCTTCAGGTGTGAGGGAAAAGATTTAAAAGGGATCTAAGGGGCAATGTTTCTAGCTGAACATGGTACGTGTATGGAATGAGCTGCCCGAGGAAGTGTGGAGGCTGGTACAATTACCCAATTATGCCTTTCAAAAGTTGTATGTGATTAGCAAAAGTTTAGAAGGATATAGGCCAAGAGCTGGCATAGGGAATGAGATTAGTTTAGGATATCAGGTCAGCATGGACAAGTTGGAACGAAGGGTCTGTTCTCCGCTCTACATCTTTATGGCACTACTAAAATTAAGATGGGTTTCTCTTTTATGGAGAGTTAGCAGAAGGTCAGATAATTCTCCTTGGAGCTGAGGTGAGGCAGTGATTTCGACGAGGAGCAGTTTTGTTTCCAGGATATTTAATTTAAAGAGAGACAGAGGGAGAAATTATTAACGTCACAATTTTTAGTTACTACCTTCAGGTAACTGGCAAGTAATGCAGGTTTAAAATGTGAAGATTATTTTACTCACGAGGTTCTGAGCATCTGGAACAGTTTGACCGACAGCTGGATGCAGATTCAGTAGTTATTGTCAAAACAAATTTGGAATTTAACTTTTTTAAGGAAGGATTTGGAGGGCTACAGGCAAATGGGAGGTGAGTTGGGATAGACTGGCACCATCTCCAGAGGGGGAGAGTACAGCCTCAATGGGCTAAATAGTCCCCATCCCCTGTGCTCGGTGTTACTGCCCCATTCACTGTGAATGATGAAGCTCATCCCAGGGCAGAGTCATAGAGACATACAGCATGGAATTAGATCCTTTGGTCGAACTGGTCCATGCCGACCAGATATCCCAACCTAATCTTGTCCCATTTGCCAACACCCTTCCTATTCACATACCTATCCAGATGCCAAATGATGTAATTGTACCAGTCTCCACCACTTCCCTGAACAGAAGATTCCATACACGCACCAATCTCAGTGTGAAAAAAGTTGCCTCTTGGGTCCCTTTTAAATCTTTCCCCTCTCAACTTAAACCTACAACGTCTCGTTCTAGACTCCCCCATCCCAGGGAAAAGACCTTGTCTATTTTTCCCATCCATCCTCCTCAGGATTTTATCAAGCTCTATGAGGTCACCCCTCAGCATCCGATGCTCTTGGGAGGAGTCCACTCATGTCACAATGGGGCCCGGGTGATTGACAGCAGCTTCAGACCAATAGGAGAATTGGCGTGATCCTCCAGCCAAGGGGAGTGAATTGAGGTGGGTCCAGCAGACCAACACGTGGCCATGAGCTGTGCAGGCGCAGTGTCACGGTGAGGGGGGACCTAGTGATTGTGAGAGACTGCAAAGTCTGGGGAAGAAATGGAGCTATTGTGGACTGGGAGTGTTTATAAATACACGGTTTTAGGCTGCTGGACCTGAATTAGAAATTCCTGGTAAATTAGAACCAAACGGTCACCCTCCCCTCTCAGTCTCCCTCCTCTGTCTCCCACCTCCCATCGTGCCTCCTCCCCACCGCAGGGAAAAGACCTTGTGTATTTACCCTATCCATGCCCCTACTGATTTTATAAACCTCTATAAGGTCACCCATCAGCATCTGACACTCCAGGGAAAACAGTATATTTATCCTCTCCCTGTAGCTCAAATCCTCCAACCCTGGCAACATGCTTGTAATACTATTCTGGCTACTTTCAACTTTCACAATATTGTTTTGATAGGAAGGAGACCAGAATTGCACGCAATATTCCAAGCGTGACCTAACCAATGTCCTGTACAGCCGCAATATGACCTCCCAACTCCTATACTCAGTGCTCTGACCAATAAAGGAAAGCATACTAAACACCTTCTTCACTATCCTATCTACCTGTGATTCTGCTTTCAAGGAGCTATGAACCTGCACTCCAAGGTCTCTTTGTTCAGCAGCACTCCAGAGGACCTTACCATTAAGTGAATACATCCTGCTAAGATTTGCTTTCCCAAAATGCAGCACCTCACCTAAATTAAACTCCATCTGCCAGTCCTCAGCACATTCAACCATCTGATCAAGATCCCGTTATAATCTGAGGTAATCCTCTTCACTGTCCACTACACCTCCAATTTTGGTGTCATCTTACTAACAATACTTCCGATATTCACATCCAAATCATTGATATAAATTATGTAAATTAGTGGATCCAGCACTGATACTTTATGACACCCCACTGGTCACAGGTCTCCAATCTGAAAAGCAATCTTCCACCACACCCTCTGTCTTCTACCTTTGAGCCAGTTTTGTATCCAAATGGCCAGTTCTCTCTGTATTCCATGAGATCAACCTTGTTAACCAGTCTCCCATGGGGAACCTTGTTGACACTTTACTGAAGTCCATGTAGATCATTTCCACTGCTTTGCCCTCATCGATCCTCTTTGTTACTTCAAAAAAATTGACTCATGTTCATGAGACGTGATTTCTCACACACAAAGCCATTATTAATATCCAGGACTTAACTCTGTACTTTGGAATCTGTGTCACCCAGTTATGGGTGTTAATATTCTGGATAATGTTCAAGTACACCAGCTTTATGTCAGTGACTGTGTTGAGTCTTGTTCATATCACCCACACTGGTAAGTTCCACTTGAAAGGCAGTCCCTATATCCCGAACCCCGCTCTCATCCCCACCGTAGACAGTAAGTGGGAGGAGCTCATGGAGTTTCCATGTGAGAGAGATTGAGAAAACCTTCCCTTCTTTCTACTAGCCCACCAGGAAATGGTGGTAGTATCCTTACCTCTGAACCAGGAAGATCGGGCTCAGAGTTGAGTAACAGCATCTTTGAAAAGGCTAATTGGAAAACCTGCCCAAGCCGCCAGGCCATACTGTCTCCCAACTGTCCCTGCCTGAGCCACCAAACCGAACCTTCCGGTAGTTTCTCTCCTGTCAGACTCTCCCATTGCTCAATTTGTCCAGGGTCCCCTCCTACTGCTGCACTGATCCTGTCCCTCACTGACCTGTCCATCCCCCAGTGTCCTCCACATTCATTCATTGCTTACAATCTCCAGCCCTGCCCCCTCCACCCTATTGGGCAGCAGCTGCTGTCAATCACCCAGCTAACTGTGTGATCTGGAGCATGTGCTGGTGGAGGGGAGACAGTGCATGTGCGCAGTGCTGGCCAATTGTTGGTGTATGTGCAGGGCTGGTCAGGGCCAGGAGGGAGGCTGTGCGTGTGTGGGATTAATCTGTCATTCGCAGTTTCCTCCCTCTGGGAGCAGGACCCAGGGAAATGGCCCCTGCCCTAATATCATGACAAGTGGCACAGTGGTTAGCACTGCTGCCTCACAGCGCCAGAGACCTGGGTTCAATTCCCGCCTCAGGTGACTGTCTGTGTGGAGTTTGCACGTTCTCCCCATGTCTGCGTGGGTTTCCTCCGGGTGCTCCGGTTTCCTCCCACAGTCTAAAGATGTGCAGGTCAGGTGAATTGGCCATGCTAAATTGCCCGTTAGTGTCAGGGAAGTGGTAAATGTAGGGGTATGGGTAGGTTGCGCTTCGGCGGGTCGGTGTTGTCTTGTTGGGCCGAAGGGCCTGTTTCCACACTGTAATGTAATCTGTAAGTGGTCGGCTGTCAGTGGGGGGAGCATTTTGCAGAAAGTTATCAGAACTCGTGTGAAGATTCAGGAATGTTATGGAAAGGAACACAGATGGGCGTGCAATTAAAGTTCTAATTTGGTTCATCTTAGTTTAATCAGATATGACTTGGCCAATGTGTGCAGGATGGTTCTTATCAGAGGGTCCGTGTGGGGGAAATAAATAAAATATTCCAGACTGGGGAAAAAAAATATCAGTTTGGTTCTGACCAGGAAGGAAACCTGGGAGGTGGGGGAAGGATTCACCAACATCCAGGAGGCTCCGAGTCAGACTCATTGATTTGATTAGATTAGATTTCCTACAGTGTGGAAACAGGCCCTTCGGCCCAACCAGACCACACCAACCTTCAGAAGAGTAACCCACCCAGACCCATTTCCCTCTGACTAATGTACAATTTAGCATGGCCAATTCACCTGACTTGCGCATATTTGGATTGTGGGAGGAGACCTTTTTTTGGTTCTTAGTCTGCAGGAGCTAGGATGCTGATTTTAAAGAGAAGAGAGTGTGTGTGAGAACTCGGTGTGGAGGAAAAGGGTGAGGAGATTGGTTTGGATTTCAGTTCACAGAAGAGAGCAATTGTGAGACTGAGATTTAAATCTTTGGGGGAACAAAGAACCTACAATTTAATACTATCACTGTCTTATGAATTTCCATCCTGTGTTAACGGTGGTGACCTGTTTTCTCTGTTGTAGGGTTCTGAAAGGGCGGATTTGTGGATGAGAAATTCAAATTGAACTTCACGTTCCGTTTTGATAGTTACTTGATCCGTGCCAATCTGAATAGCATTTGGCTTTTTCATGTGGAAGGAAAGGTGTGTATTCTGTCCGTGGAGGAATATTTCAAATGTCAGTGTGACTGGAAACATTACTGAGTCACAGCCACGTCCATGTTAGCGTGGTGAGTGTGGAGAGAGAGTTCATTTGTTGTTAAAAGTCTGAAGAAACATGGCACATTTCCCAGGAACAATTAAGCTACAGATTTGTTTTGTATAAGGACAATTTTTTAATTAACCATGCAACCAGAAAGACACAAGGATACCTGCAGCATGAAAAATGCGATGAAAGCAGGATTGTCGTAAAGGAGTTAATTATTGATCATGGCTTGTAATCCATTGACGTTGTCACGTTGGTTCCAGTGCCGTGGGGAAACACGGGAAATGTGATGAGTGCAGTGTAGGTTTCAGTTATTAAACTGGAAAAAGTGCATAAGAAATTTACAAGAATTTTTGCCAGGACTCAGGGGTCTGAATTATAGGGAGAGGTTGGACAAGCGAGGATTTCTTTTTTGTTTAGAGCAGTGGAAACAGGGGGTGATCTTTTCTGGAAGTATATAAGACCATGAGAGGCTTGGATAAGGTGATTGCACTCCGTCTCTTTCCCAGGGAATCAAGGAGTGGAGGGCATCAGTTTAAGGTCGGAGGAGAAATTATGAAAGGGAACCTGAGGGTCAACAGTTCTACACAGAGGGTGGTATGAAGATATGGAATGAGGTGCCAGTGGAAGTGGTTGAGGTGGGTACATTAACAACATGTAAAAGACTTTTGGACAAATACATGGGCAGCAAAGGGTCAGAAGCAGATGGGCCAAGTGCAGGGAAATGGGGTTAGTGTGGATGGACATTCTGGTCGGCATGGGCCAGTTTGGGCCAAAGGGCCTGTCTTTGCTGTAGGACTCTGACTCCAAGTATATTTACTATTTCTCCCGCTATCTCTGCTAGCACCCTGGGATGTATTCCATCAGGGCAAAGAGACTTGTCCACCTTTTAGCTCCATTAGCTTGCCCAGCTCTAACGCTTTCGTGATGATGGTTGTTTCTTGGTCCTCACCTTCCTCAGTTTCCTTATCAATTACTGGCATGTTCTTCGTATCCTCCACTGTGAAGACTGACTGCTGTGTCCTCATATTCCTGAACCCTGCTGGATAGGAATAACTGGGCACAGAACTCTGAGAGGTCTTCTTTGAGTTTTTATTGATGAGACACGGCATTTACCTGGATAGTGTACATGCAGAACACCTCCAGTCAGCATCAGGTTACTCCCCGCCTGTCCGATGTGCCAATCCCATTCTTATACCTTTGTGGTTTGTGGTTTTGAATGGACACTGTCTCTCAATATTATCTCCATGGCAACGGCAGTTAGAAAGTAGTGTTCAGTTCAGCACTTTGTGGTTAAACCACATACCACTCCCCCACGCCCCTGTGGCTCAGTCAGGTATCCGACAGGCACTTCAGTTTCAGTGGGGCTGTCTGTCAGGATTCTGATGTGGAAGATCTAGTGTTGGAGCGGGGGTGGGGGTAAAGTTAAAAACCACACATCACCAGGTGATCCTAGTCCAACAGGTTTATTTGGAAGTACAAGCTTTTGGAGTGTGCTGTGATTTTTAACTTGATCAGGATTATCTCTATGGTAACAGTTAAGTGCTTCAACAATTACAGAGGCCATATGTTCCCCACAAAATAGGCTCCCCTCTAGCCGTGTAAACTGCTATTCTGGCCCTGGGGATAGC
>NW_025210224.1:12418-14090 GCF_004010195.1 Chiloscyllium plagiosum
CTTCCTCACTATCTAAGTTTGGAACGCTAATCCACCTGACTATCCTGTTTTTTCCAAAAATCTCATTTGGTGAAGGTGGTGAGTGTTGGATTCAGCTTTCCAGTTATTACCGTAAGAAGATAAGCATTGGACACAGGAGAGGCAATGCAGCCCTTCGAACCAGCTCCACCATTTTATACGGTGATGATTGAGCTCACCTCGGTCTCAGCTGGAATTTCCCACTTGCTCCCTCTCTCACCCTTCATCTCATTGCAAATTCAACATCTGTATCTCTTCAGTAAATTTGCTCATTGTCCTGGCATCCACCGCATTTTGAATAGGGCATTCCACAGATTCACAACACATTGAGATAAGTACATTCTCCTTCATGAGAATAGAATAGAGTCCCTACAGTGCAGAAACAGGGTATTCATTCATGGAGTCCACACCAACCCTATGATGAGCATCCCATTCAGACTCACCCTTTCCCTGTATTTCCCATGGTTAATGGCCTTAACCTGCACAGACATGGACACTGGGAATTTCGCATAACCAATCCACTTAACCTGCACATCTTTGGACTGTGGGATGAAACTGGAGCACCCAGAGGAAACTCGCACAGACACGGGGAGAACGTGTGAACTCCACACAGTTGCCGAAGGCTGAATCAAATCCTTGTCCCTGATGCTGAGTCAGTAATACTAAGCATTGAGCCACCTCTGCTTAAAATCTGCTCCTCCTATTAACCACCCCACGCCCCAGTTGGCTGAATCTATATTCCCTACATCAGAAAATCAGGTTGTGGAAGCAGATGTCTCAGTAAAACCCAGTGACAGTCCATCTGTTCTGTGTGTCTGAATCGGGATCCGATACACAACACCCTCCAGTCCACACTATTCATTAACTTTCCAGAGACAGGGCTCCAGTGGCTTCATGGGGACTACAACTCCCACAATCCCTGAGGCAGGGACCACACGTGTGGGGAAACCTGGCAATGTACATATACAGAATGTGGGCGGGTTTTGGAGCATGTCCTTTGGGTAAATATACTTTGCGGGAAGTTTTTCACACTGTGATTGGCTGGAGGAGGAATGTATCTGCTCATAGTATTTATCTGTTGGAGGAGGGGGTCAAAGTGTCACTACTCCCATGTAGGACCACTCTCCATTCCCAATTCATTGTAATGGTGGGAATCAACTAATGGGAAACAAAGAAGGATCTGACCCATTCTCCCAGACTGAAGGTTCCTCTTCTGTCCAGGATCTGCCATCTCCCTGTCTGTTTCCTTTTGTTTCATTCTGCTGTTACATTATTGACTTGCACCAACTGAAGGGAAAGGAAGGGTGCAGAGTCTAACCAGGGACGGGAAGTGGTGGCATGGATTTGTTTATCAGCAACTCCATGAGAATGTGGAGGGTGTACATTAGGGGGTAGCAGAATCAGAATGGTCGGAGAGAGTAAGTGGGCTGGAGGGTTACAGCTTTGAGGGAAGAAAGGGGAAAAAGATATTCCAGAGAAACAGGAATTGTCTGTTCTGAATTTCTAATCTGTACATATTCCTTTATTCAGGGTGCTAGATGGTGAAGATTGCAGACTGAAATCTCAAAATCAAGTGCAGATCATGATTAAGTTAAACAACATTTGAAGAAGCAAAGATAGAGAGTCACTCGGCCAAAATCCTGCAACACTCTCC
>NW_025210224.1:14866-18807 GCF_004010195.1 Chiloscyllium plagiosum
CATTGAATGGTGGAGCAGGATTGAAAGGCTGAATGGTCTCCTCCTGCTGCTATCTCCCAGGTATGTATACAGCCATGGAGCCCGGGTAGGAAGAAGTGGGCAGGGATACTCCAGGAGATTGCACGTCCACATCAGTTTTTAGTGAGGGACGGTTTGATGGATTTTATTTAACTATTGTCTTTTACATTAAAAAAACAAATTTGCAAACCTTGTGTTAAAGATTATTCCACAATAAATAAAAGTAAAAGAATTGAAACTATCTGAAAATAACAGTTTTTAAAATTTCAAGTGCCCTTTAGAACAAAATCATGTCTATTCCCGGACACCATCACTTTCCAGTTACTCAGGCTCCAGGGAAATATTCCCTCCCTGTCTGAACCTTTGGTTTGATTTAACTGCTTTTCAGTTCTCGTTCTGTGAGGTGTGAAGCGTTCTTTCTCCCCCCTTTCTCCTACCCAGACGTGTTATCACACACAGCTGAGCAACCTTCCCATCATCAAAATCATCATTGCATCATTTTGCTTTTGGTTAATCACCCGCAGTAAACCACCCGTGTAACCAATTGAATATTTATAAACAAGGCCCATGACGAGCAAAGCAAACCATTACAAGTGACAGAGTGAGAAGGGACTAAATCAAAGTAGAGTTGGGGGTGAGGGGGCAGTGGTGGAGATAAAGCACTGTATCCCCTGTGGTGTCCACCTCTATCTGAAGGCATCGAGAGTATTGATACACACCACATGCTCCTTTTTCCAAGGACACCCTGCTGTGTAGCCTTTATCCTCAATCATACAATAGAATTCAAAGTTTGTGAGAAGATTTGTAGCTCGGGTGCTGTCTTTGGGCTGTGGGAGGAAACCAGAGCACCTGGAGGGGACCACATTATCATGGGGAGAATGTGGGAACTCCACATTGACCAAGGCTGGTCTCCAACCTTGTACGTGGTTCTGTGAAGCAGCAGTGCTATGATCATAATTTAAATCAAAACAGATGATCATTGCTTATTGTCACATTGTTGTTTGTGGAGACTTACTTCCCAGAGAGACACCCTGAGGTTCAGAAAGTGGCAATATAAATTCTGTCAACACCAGCCCAGTTAATGTGATTAACAACCACAACATCAATACTCCAACAGTGTCATCATGAACAAGGTCCACTCCTGACCCTGATGAACAGTAACGTCAGAATCAGAGTCCTGCAGTGATGTGTGAACTCACACGGAGCAGGTGGGTGACCACTTACTGGACTTTCAGTTGTCTTGAAGACTCAACAAATTCCTTGTCACACAAAGAGGTGAACACTTCATACCCAATGTGAACCCGCTGGGGTCTCAGGGAGTGGGATGAATCACTGAATCCCTTGCCACACACTGAGAATATGAATAGCGTCTCCCCCTCTGTGGGCTCACTGGGGTCTCAGGGGGCAGGATGAATCACTGAATCCTCTCTCACACACATCCGTCTGAATGGCCTCTCCCCCTGCGTGGGCTCACTTGGGACTCAGCAGGTGATACATTTGAGTGAATCTCTCCCTACACACTGGGAGCATGTGAATGGCCCTTCCCCAGAGGGAACTCTCTGGTGTTTCAGCAGATCAGAGTGTATCCTTTCTCACACATTGAGCAGGTGTAGGGTCTAAATCCACTGTGCCATCTCTGGTGACTCAGCAGATTGTAAGATCGAGTAACCCAATTCCCGTACATGAGGCAGGTGAGCGGCCTCTACACAGTGTGAGTGTGTCGGTGACTGTCTACTGGGAGGGGTAGGTCATTCCCTTCCCCCAATCCTCATGTTTGCATACCCTCGCCCTGGTCCCGTCATAATGGTGTCTTCCCAGATCACATGACCAGTTAAATATTTGACCACATGCGAAACATGGGAATGATTTCTCTGGGCTGGGAATGCCGCTTTCCCCTTCCTGATGAACAATAAGGATCAGGACCTGCGGAATTGGATGACTCTGCAGTTGATGTGATGTTAAAGCTGAGTTTCCCATCTGGGAACTCTCTCTCTCTCTGTAAAACAATTTTTCCCTATCATTATTACACCTCCCAACACCAGCTCTCCCTTCAGTTCTCCTGAACTTCTAAATTTGGACTAATGCAATGACCTCAGTAATGTGCCTTTCTCTCATTTGTTTCTGAAAGTAAATTAGGACCATTTTGAATAACTTTGCACACTTTACCAGAAGAACCCACACCTATTCTCTGATTTAAATGTTTTAACCCATGAGAAATTTATTACCTGCTCCAATGAGAGTTATAATGCTCTGACCACTTCTACGGAGCCAGTGCAGGTCAATTCTAACAGTTATTAATAAATTGTACCTGAACAGGATGTCCCACAACAGGAAGTGCTCTGGCACTCAATGCCCTTAAATTGTGTTTTTTTCTTAAAGCCCCTCATGTGTCCGGCAATCTGGCAATACAGTTGAAGATATTTTATACAGTAACCTTACAGTCTCAATTGCCAGTTCCAATCCATGAAGCAGCCAGTTACATGCACCAGTGACTTGAATTCTGACGACAGCATTGCCCTGGCAGGAGAGATTGAAGAGCATGAAACTGTCTTCTCTGGAGTATCTAAGAAACACTTGAAATGAACAAAATTCTTCAAGAGCTCGATAGGACAGATACAGGAAGGATGTGCTCCCAGGCTGGTGTGTCTGGAATGAAGTCAGCACGAACTGTGGTATCTTTACCCAGCATCCTCTTTAGCTGTATAAATGGTTAAGATGTATTTGCTGCTCTAATTCCATTCTCTTGATCACTCCCGTTTGTAACTGCTATAGTGTTGGGGGCCATGCAAATTGATAACATTTGATTCAATCCATCCCAACACCCCTCTGTGTCTGTGTCTCACTTTTGTTCACCAAGACCGTCACTCAATCTGACCCCTTCACAATCCCTGCTCTGATATTTCCTCAGAGGGTTCAGAATGAAATGTTCACAGAAGGACAAAAGGAGGCTGATTGGCTCATCACCTCACTCAATGCCATTCTTTACCTTCACCCCATAAACCTTCCCATTCGTCCTCTCCAATAACTGTTCAATTCGATTCGCTTCATTGTACCTGACTCACCACACTTTTTGGCAGTGCATTCCTGACCACAAACTTTCTCTGCATGAAGTTGTTTTGTCTCATGTCACATGCGCTTCCTTTGTCAATCCATTTACATCAGTGCCTCCTCATTATTGATTCTACCATGCATGCGAACAGTTTGTCCCAATCAACTCTCACTGGATCCCTCTTGGAGGTATCTTTACCCAGTATCCCCCGGGATGGTGAATATCATCTCTTCCTGTCACAGGCGACCAGTGCGAGACCATTCAGTTGCTCTCACTGTAGGATTGGGTTCAGTACACCATCCAGCCTCACTGTACTCCAGTGAATACAGACTGGGGAGAGGCCATTCACTTTCTCTGAGTGTAGGAAGCAATTAACTCAGAATCCAGCTTGATGAAACAACAGCGAGTTCACAAGGAACCACAGCGATTGGATTTGTTTTGTTAGTTCGTGGGATCACAGCATCACTTACTGGGGCAGCATTTGTCATCCATTCTGACTGCCCAGGAAATGGTTCAGAGTCAACCACATTATTCAGGGTCTGGATTCACATGTTAGCTGGTCAGGGTCAGAATTAATAATTTCCCAGGCCCAATGACATGAAGAGTTGATTTCTGGTCTATTATCCTATTTCGGAAATAATAATGAATAATTTTTGCAGTTGAGTTAAAAGTGCAAGACAAAAATGGGTTTTATTCTGATTGAGCATGTCCTCCTGTTTTCTCGGTTTCTATTGACAATCTCATTCCCCTCGCACCAGAACTTGTTCCACACTCCACAGATGCTGCCAGATCTGTTGAATTTTTCCAGCAATGTCTGTTTTTGTTTCTGATTTCCCAGCACTTGCAGATGGTTAGTTTTTCATATTCATCTTGT
>NW_025210225.1:0-5665 GCF_004010195.1 Chiloscyllium plagiosum
GTGATACCCACGTCCCATGTGCGAATAAAAAAAACCTTCCTCTTTTTTGTAACCACTAATGTTTCCGTCTGCCTCACATTTGCTTTCGACTTTGATTGATCGGTGGCCAGAAAAACTGGAGAAATAGACCACAGTTAATTGGCAGTTGTGGTTCTGGGAACAGTGAATGTGCTGGTAGTGACCAACCCCCCCACCCCCGGCACTTTCTGTATGAGTTCCATTTTGTTCATCATAACTTAATGAATTTACCATCTAAAATATTAACTGATCCCCACCTCAACCATTCAATATGCAGCACCAACCAGAGATACCCAGAGTCCATTGACCGTAGGACAGTACAGCATTGGCAGTTCATTCGGCTTTTATATGGAATAGGAGCAGGAGCACAGGAGCAGCCCTTCAGCCCACCATATCTGTGCTAACCACAATGCCATTCCAAACTAATTGCCTTCTGCCTGCACATGGTGCGTATACCCTATTACCTGCCTGATCGAGTGTTTGTCCAAATGCTTCTGAAATGTTATCTGCTTCTACCATGTCCACCAGCAGCATCGAGTGTAACCCTTCTTCAGGACTAGGGGTGAGTGCAGGGACAGCTGCAGATAAAGGGGGAGGCGGGCAGGGTGATTAAGTAGGGACAGGTGAAGACAGGTAGAGGGTACGACCTGGTTGGTCAATGGGAGAAATGAATTCAGTTGGTGTCAGGGAGCTGTGGAAGGGAGGGGGAGAGGCTGGGATGGGAGATTATTTGAAATTGGAGAACTCAATGATGAGTCCTCCGGGCTGTAGACTGCCCAGGCGGAAGATGAGGTGTTGTTCTTCCAATGTGCGGTGTGGTTCATTGTGGCAGTGGAGGAGGCCGAGGATGGTCATGTCAGAAAGGGAGTGGGAAGGGGAATTAAAACTGGGAGGTCCGGTCATCCCCTGCAGACCTGGCCGTGATGCTCAGTGAACCGTTCCCTAAGTTTATGCTCGGTGCCCCCGAGAAGACCACATCGAGAGCACTGGATACAGTAAACTAGGTTGGAGGAGAGGTTGGTGATCCTCTGTCTCACCTGGAAGGACTGTTTGGGGTCCTGGATGGAGGTGATGGTGGTGGTGTACTGGCAGGTTTTCCATCTTTTCCGGTTGCAGGGGAAGGTACCTGGGGATTCGGGGGTGGGGAGGGGGGAGAGTGGAAAAGCATGTTGTTCGAAATAGGTGGACATCTGGGATGGTCACAAGTGGAATGTCTCCTCATCCGAGCAGATGGAGAGGAGGCAGAGGAATTGGGAGAATGGGATGGAGTTCTTGCAGGATACTGGGTGGGAGGAGGTGTAGTCCAGCTGGTTATGGGAGTCTGTGGGTTTGTAGTAAATGTCTGTCTGGAGACTGTCACTGGAGGTGGAAATGGTGAGGTCAAGAAAGGGGAGGGAGGTGGTCGAGATGGACCGAGTGAATTGGAGGACAGGGTGGAAGTTGTGGGCGAAGTCGATGAACTGTTCCAGTACAGCCTGGGGTGCGGGAGGCTGCACTGATGTAATGGTGGAAGAGTTGGGGTACAGTGCCAATGTAGGTACTGAAGAGGGACTGTTTGATATAGCCAACTAGGAGGCAGGCATAGCTGGGGCTCATCTGGGTGCCCATGGCCACCCCCTGGATTTGTGGAAACACAAGGAGTTAAATGTAAAGTTATTGAGGGTGAGGACCAGTTCAGCGAGGTGGAGGAGGGTACTGGTGGAAGGGGACTGCATGGGTCTGTTGGAGAGGAAGAAGCAGAGGCCTAGAGGTCATCCCTGTGGGGTGTGGACGTGTACAAGGACTGCACGTCCATAGTGAAGAGAAAGCACTGGGTCCGGGGAACTGGAAGTTACTGAAGAGGTGGAGGGTGTGGTTGGTGTAGGTGGGAGGTGCCTGAACCCAAGGGGGAGAGGATGGAGTCCTGGTAGGAACAAGATGAGTACGGTGGGACAGGACCATGCTGAGACGATAGGTCAGTGAGGGTAGTTGGGCTTGTGGATCTTGGGGGGCAGGTAGAACCGGGCAGTGCTGGACTGGAGGCAATGGAGGGGAGATCTGTCACCCAGACAGCCCTCTGCCAGACCATTCCTCATTCCACTGCTCTCAACCCTCTCCTCTCAATGCAGTAAAGGCAGAGTCTTTATTGTCTGGCTTGCTGTGTTCTTCCAGCCTCCTGGCTGTCTACTTGGGATTCCAAAATCTGCAGTTATTTTGTCTCTATCATCACCCCTGGCAGGGTATTCCATGCAGCTACCACTTTGTGTAAAAAAAACTTACCTCATAAATCACCTTAAAACTTTCCCTGTCACCTTAAACTGATGTCTCCTAGTAGATTAGATTCCCTACAGTGTGGAAACAGACCATTTGGCCCAACTAGTCCACACCGCCCCTCCGAAGAGTAACCCAACACAGACCCATTCCCCTACATTTACCCGTGAGTAATGGACCTAACACTTTGGGGCAATTTAGCTCTGGCCAATTCACCCGATCTGCACATCTTTGGATGGTGAGAGGAAACCGGAGCAAACCCGTGCAGACGCGGCGGGAATGTGTAAACGCCACACAGACAATGGCCCGAGGTGGGAATTGAACCTGGGTCCCTGGCACCGTGAGGCAGCAGTGCTAACCACTGAGCCACCCTGGGAAAAAGACTCCAAATACCCACACCATCCATGCCTCTCATAATTTATATATTTCTATTAGGTCACCCCATAGGCTCTGATGATTTCGTGAAAATAATCCCGGTTATGTCTAACCCCTCCTTACAGCTAATGCCATTGCTAATGTACAATGTATTGCTTAGGGGTTAGAACTCTGGTCATGATTTCAAATCTCACTGGAGCTTAATCATGGTTTCCTTCCTCTTTAACTTCACCATTGTTACAGATCAGATCAAAGCTCCTTCAAGTTTATCAAGGAGATAGCCTTTATCTTAGTTAAAGGCAAGCATGAGATGCTGTGTTCCAGATGTAATTCGATGGGTCACGCTACTCAGTTTTCACCAAAACTTACTTTATTCTTACCGCTGATTAAAATAAAAACAGAAGAAAGAAATGGTATAACTTTAACTTTAACTTGATTGGAAAACTTAACAGAATAATGGATTATTTAATGACTAAACAGCAACTGTCCAATACAGTAACATCTCACAAACACACCACTGGCAAAGGCAAATTCAGTAAAATAGAGCATCTCGTGAACAATGTTTCTCCAGTCAAGGAGAAAAGAACATCAAGAGAAACCTCTGGTGTCGAGAGAGAACTCTAACTTTTTGCTGGGGCTGAGAGAGAGAGAAAAAACTCTGGTTTTTGGTGGGTCAGAGAGAGCGATGCGTAATCTGAAGTTGTAATGCAGGAACTAAAACAGAAGTCAAGAGCGTTTTTAACTTGAAAATAAAGTGCTCCCTAATGTTTGAGCTGTGTGAGAGACAACGTTGCTTTCTGAGGTGGGAAGATGGGGAATTAGAGACAGCGTGAGGATGTGAGGAAATGGTCTAAGTTCCTGCCCAGGAGCAGAGAATGTTATCTCTCTGGCGTGTTTACTGTCCCCATAGTGAGTGATATAAAAACCAACAATGCTTAAAGTAAAAAAAAACTAAAGCAAACCTTCTCCATCCTCTTGATCAATTATCAACTGAAGTGACCATCAACTGAGAAATAGCATCATGCCGTCATTGCAATAATCTAAATAGACTGTGGGAATTTGTGATTTCATTTCCATTACAACAGATTACAGATTACAACAGGATCTGGACCAGATGGGCCAATGGGCTGAGAAGTGGCAGATGGAGTTTAATTCAGATAAATGCGAGGTGCTGATTTTGGGAAAGCAAATCTTAGCAGGACTTATACACTTAATGGTAAGGTCCTAGGGAGTGTTGCTGAATAAAGAGACCTTGGAGTGCAGGTATAGAGGTTTATAAAATTATGTGGGGCATGGATAGGATAAATAGGCAAAGTCTCTTCCCTGGGGTCGGGTAGTCCAGAACGAGAGGGCATAGGTTTAGAGTGAGAGGGGAAAGATTTAAAAGGGACCTAAGAGTCAATTTTTTCACGCAGAGGGTGGTACGTGTATGGAATGAGCTGCCAGAGGATGTGGTGGAGGCTGGTACAATTACAACATTTAAGAGGCATTTGGATGTGTATATGAATAGGAAGGGTTTGGAGGGATATGGGCTGGGTGCTGGCAGGTGGGACTAGATTGGGTTGGGCCGAAGGGTCTGTTTTCGTGCTGTACATCTCTATGACTCTAAAACAAATTCCGTTTGGAATGAAAGAATCATTGAAGCACCATTCAAACCATTGTAGCTGTATTAGCTTGTCAAGAGTGCAATGCAGCAAGTGCCACTCACCCAAAAATCTGTGACTGTTTTTGTGATGAAATATTTTTCCAATTCCCCCTGTATCAAGTTGAATATGCTTTCCCTGTCCTTTCAGACAGATTCACGACTCGCTGCGTATAAGAAAAAAACAAAATCTCTGACAGGACCATCCGCTAATCTCCCACGTCATGGAGAATTCTCTCACAGCCCTGACTGAAACAAACTCTGTACAAGAGCAATTAATGGCAGGAGGGGGACTGTCGCTGTCTGTACTGAGCTAACCCCTGAATCCCAACGGTTACAGCCCCTGTCTTGGCAGCAGTAAAAGTCTTCTTTTGGCTGGAGGTCGTAAAACATCAGGACGTCTGGGTTTCTGCATATGCTCTCAGAAGCACAGCCCTTAACAATGACATTCTGCTGTTGGGGATCTAAAACAGAGAAGCCAGTATTCGGAGGATGACGCGTCGATGCTAAGTCAGTGTTATGCGAGAATAAAATTTGACACGGTAAGACACATGATGTACCTGTAGCTGAGGAGTGAAGACAGTGTGTCTGCTGCCCGACATATTTCACCAAATTGCTGGGATCTGTGCAATTCATGTTCGTGGGATCGATGCCACAATACGGGACACACCCGTAACACTGCAGGCCGCTCAAGGTGGTGTTTGTTTCACCTGAGCCACAGACAGGAAAGACACATGTTAGTTCCACAGATACACAAAACACTCAGGTGAATAAGGTCTGAGATTCTATTCATATTCCTCACAACTGAAGAACTGCCTGGTCTTTGAGCGTGGCGCTGAAACGTGTGGAACCTGATGAAGGGCTTTTGCCTGAAGCGTCGATTCTCCTGCTCCTCGGATGCTGCCTGACCTACTGTGCTCTTCCAGCACCACACTCTCGACTCTGATCTCCAGCATCTGCAGTCCTCACTTTCGCACAGTACTGATCTTTACCTACTTTGACGAAGCCACACTTGCAGCACTGCACATTCACAGTTTCCATGTCCCATGGTTAGGCCACACTTGATGGATTATGCAGTGATTTGGTCTCCACATCCTACAATCAGAGCTCACCTATGGTTACAGTTTTGGTCTTGTTGGAGCACATTTGGAGCACAGTTTACAGTATAGCTCTTCAAATACATTCAGTAAGAGACAAAAAAAAACTGCAGATACGGGAATCCGAAGTAGACAAACAGGAGGATGGGAGAACACAGCAAGGCAGGCAGCATCAGGAGGGACAGGCAGGAGGCTGGGGGAACACAGCAAGGCAGGCAGCATCAGGAGGGACAGGCAGGAGGCTGGGAGGACAAGCATCAGGAGGGACAAGCAGGAGGCTGGG
>NW_025210225.1:9003-16782 GCF_004010195.1 Chiloscyllium plagiosum
GGAAGGGTGCTTGCAGAGAGCCGGGGGGGGGGGGGGGAGGTGTTCTCATTGGTGTGGTCTAGTTGGTGTTGGTGGGAGTGTTTGAGGATGACGGGTTGGATGCGGAGACTGGTGGGGTGGTAGGTGAGGACAAGGGGGACTCTGTCTTTGTTGCATGGGGTGGTTTAGAGCAGTGGAATGGGGAAGGGAGGTGGTGCAGCAGAGGGCTATCTGGATAATGGGGGGAGGAAAGGCACATTGTTCAAAATAGGTGGGTATCTGGGATGGTCACAAGTGGTATGTCTCCTCATCCGAGCAGATGGAGAGGCACTTGAGAAGATGAATGAAATTTGCTAAGATCATCATCTGAAGCTCCAGGTTAGATCTGTGGTAATCTACTGCTCTTTCCTTGAGAAGGGAGCAACTGAGTGGGAATTCTCTTTAATATCTCAGAATAATGAAAGATGTTGTAGGAATGAGCGAAAATCCCCATTTTCTGAAATACTGGACCAAAACCCTGGACTCTTCAACTAACTTTTCAATGTAAAAGAACCACACAGGCAGCCATGTTAGTCTCTGGGAAAATATGACTTGGAGGTGCCAGTGTTGGACTGGGGTGGGCAAAGTTAAAAGCCACACAAACACGAGGTTATAGCACAACAGGTTGGACTGTAACCTGGTGTTGTGTGATTTTTAACTCTGGGAAAATAAACAAGCCATCGAGAGAGCTGCAGAGAGCCATTGTTCGGCCCAAAAATCCAATTCACACAGTCTCTCTAAAAGAACAATCAACCAGGCCTAACCCCATCAACCGGGCCTAACCCCATCAACCGGGCCTAACCCCATCCAACCCAGGCTGAATGTAGTCTTGGCAGATCAGCTTCAACCAATATTCATGCTCAGTGATACCAGACATTTCACATATTCAAGATATACTCATGCCTACTCTTAACTGTCAGGAAGCCAATTGACCTCAAAGGGAACACCAGGAACACCATTTGGAGGTGCCGGTGTTGGACTGGGGTGGATAAAGTTAAAAGTCACACAACACCAGGTTATAGTCCAACAGGTTTACTTGGAAGCACTGGCTTTCGGAGCGCTGCTCCTTCATCAGGTGGTTGTGGAGCAGCATCATAAGACCCTGGATTTCTAACAACCTGAATAATGTGTCATTGAATGTAATATCAAACAAATCTAGATTAAGTCTTTCATCTTTTAGAACCAAAACTAACATGATCATTCTAAAAGATGAAAGACTTAATCTAAATTTGTTTGCTATTACATTCAATGACACAGTAATCCTGCTGTTACAAATCCAGGGTCTTATGATGCTGCTCCACAACCCCCTGATGAAGGAGCAGCGCTCCGAAAGCTAGTGCTTCCGATTATACCTGTTAGACTATAACCTGGTGTTGTGTGATCTTTAACTGATCTGGGAGAGAGAGAGCTATTACCAATGTCAAGCACCTGCAGAAACAATTTCCCCACAGGCTTCCAGCCCCCAACAAGCAACATCGGAACGAAAAACCACAGAGGAGGAACTGAGAAGCTGAATCAGGAAGCCATGATTAAAAGCATCATCTCAACAAAGAACACCTGGGGTGGGGGCGGGGGGCGGGGGGGGATGTAAAACAAGGTTTATAACATCATGAGGGGCATGGATAGAGTAAATAGTCAAAGTCTTTCCGTGGGGTCGGGGAGTCCAGAACTAGAGGGCATAGGTTTAGGGTGAGAGGGGAGAGAAATAAAAGGGACCTAAGGGGCAACATTTTCACACAGAGGGTGGTGTGTGTATGGAATGAGCTGCCAGAGGATGTGGTGGAGGCTGGTACACTTGTAGCACTTAAAAAGCATCTGGATGGGTATATGAATAGGAAGGGTTTGGAGGGATATGGGCTGTGGGTTGGGATAACTAGAAGCATGGATGAGTTGGACTGAAGGGTCTGTTTCCGTGCTGTATGTCTCTAAGACTCTATGAGTTGAAGTGCTAACTGAACAAGGCCTTCCAGACACGGGCCTGTTCCAAGCTAAGGGAACCTACAGCAAGAACTACAGTAACTGGAAGCACTTTACAACAGGTGTTCCCCAGTGGTGAGCTGAAACTCCCGAGACCTGAAAGATACCAACCAAGCTAGTGGGAAGGGGGAAGATGTGTGGTGACAGTGCAGGGTCCTCCAGTAGTCGGAAGCCTGAAGTAAGTGTCTGTGATTAAAACTGCTGTTTAGCTTTGAATAGTGCTCTATTTAATTTGATAGTGTATCTAGTTACAACTGTGCCAATTTCACTGTTCTAATGCATTTGGCGATTTATTCCTTGCATGAACCTTACCACTTTGCAGTTAAATAAATGCAGAGATTCTTTTGCCCTGAACAACCTGCCTACTGCCTTCTTCATTTCACATTCCTGAAGTAAGACCCCGTGTCAGAACCAGGGATCTGGGGGTGACTCAAATCCACCGAAAAATCAGCAAATTACTGATGGCAAATCAGAAACCCTACAACGTTGATAGGTCAGAGGGAGAGAGGACGTGGCGAGACCAGACCTAGGGGCCATCAATATCAGAGAGGCACTAACAAATCCAAGCAGGAATTCAGGAGATCCGTCCTTATCCAGTGGGAGATTGTGAAGCAAGTAAACGCAGGAAGTAGTCAAGATGGATCATATCGGTTGAAGTAGGAAGCTCAATAAATCCATGAGGGAAAACAAATCCAAGTCTGTATGGATTGGTCGAATGGCCTCTATCTTCGCGACAGACACTTTCTTACATTTTGACATGGACATAAAGTTCATCCTTTGTCGTGTGTATGTTGGTGACCTAGCCATGATTACTGCGTGGTCGCAGAGCTCTGACTGGCAGCAGGACTCGACTGATTCCACTGAGAATGTCCCGGTATTAAAGGACAGATTGTCAGCACAGCTCCCACAGCCACGCACAACAGACTGTCCGATCGTTCCATCTGTACAAACACAGTCAGGCATTTAAGTTAGGCATAAGCCAGAGGAAGGGCCATGCAGGCAGATGTCTGCCCTATTGTTCTGGCTGAAGTGCATTCATCAAACAGTGTTGTTGTGGTTGTGTTCGCCGAGCTGGGAATTTGTGTTGCAGATGTTTTGTCCCCTATCTAGGTGACATCCTCAGTGCTTGGGAGCCTCCTGTGAAGCGCTTCTGTGATATTTCCTCCGGCATTTATAGTGGCCTGTCCCTGCCGCTTCCGGTTGTCAGTTCCAGCTGTCCATTGCAGTGGTCGGTATATTGGGTCCAGGTCGATGTGCTTATTGATAGAATCTGTGGATGAATGCCATGCCTCAAGGAATTCCCTGGCTGTTCTCTGTTTGGCTTGTCCTATAATAGTAGTGTTGTCCCACTCTCTCCTACTCTATCTCTGCATCTCCCTCAACTTCCCCCGCTCCCTCTCTCCTACTCTATCTCTGCATCTCCCTCAACTTCCCCCGCTCCCTCTCTCCTACTCTATCTCTGCATCTCCCTCAACTTCCCCCGCTCCCTCTCTCCTACTCTATCTCTGCATCTCCCTCAACTTCCCCCGCTCCCTCTCTCCTACTCTATCTCTGCATCTCCCTCAACTTCCCCCGCTCCCTCTCTCCTACTCTATCTCTGCATCTCCCTCAACTTCCCCCGCTCCCTCTCTCCTACTCTATCTCTGCATCTCCCTCAACTTCCCCCGCTCCCTCTCTCCTACTCTATCTCTGCATCTCCCTCAACTTCCCCCGCTCCCTCTCTCCTACTCTATCTCTGCATCTCCCTCAACTTCCCCCGCTCCCTCTCTCCTACTCTATCTCTGCATCTCCCTCAACTTCCCCCGCTCCCTCTCTCCTACTCTATCTCTGCATCTCCCTCAACTTCCCCCGCTCCCTCTCTCCTACTCTATCTCTGCATCTCCCTCAACTTCCCCCGCTCCCTCTCTCCTACTCTATCTCTGCATCTCCCTCAACTTCCCCCGCTCCCTCTCTCCTACTCTATCTCTGCATCTCCCTCAACTTCCCCCGCTCCCTCTCTCCTACTCTATCTCTGCATCTCCCTCAACTTCCCCCGCTCCCTCTCTCCTACTCTATCTCTGCATCTCCCTCAACTTCCCCCGCTCCCTCTCTCCTACTCTATCTCTGCATCTCCCTCAACTTCCCCCGCTCCCTCTCTCCTACTCTATCTCTGCATCTCCCTCAACTTCCCCCGCTCCCTCTCTCCTACTCTATCTCTGCATCTCCCTCAACTTCCCCCGCTCCCTCTCTCCTACTCTATCTCTGCATCTCCCTCAACTTCCCCCGCTCCCTCTCTCCTACTCTATCTCTGCATCTCCCTCAACTTCCCCCGCTCCCTCTCTCCTACTCTATCTCTGCATCTCCCTCAACTTCCCCCGCTCCCTCTCTCCTACTCTATCTCTGCATCTCCCTCAACTTCCCCCGCTCCCTCTCTCCTACTCTATCTCTGCATCTCCCTCAACTTCCCCCGCTCCCTCTCTCCTACTCTATCTCTGCATCTCCCTCAACTTCCCCCGCTCCCTCTCTCCTACTCTATCTCTGCATCTCCCTCAACTTCCCCCGCTCCCTCTCTCCTACTCTATCTCTGCATCTCCCTCAACTTCCCCCGCTCCCTCTCTCCTACTCTATCTCTGCATCTCCCTCAACTTCCCCCGCTCCCTCTCTCCTACTCTATCTCTGCATCTCCCTCAACTTCCCCCGCTCCCTCTCTCCTACTCTATCTCTGCATCTCCCTCAACTTCCCCCGCTCCCTCTCTCCTACTCTATCTCTGCATCTCCCTCAACTTCCCCCGCTCCCTCTCTCCTACTCTATCTCTGCATCTCCCTCAACTTCCCCCGCTCCCTCTCTCCTACTCTATCTCTGCATCTCCCTCAACTTCCCCCGCTCCCTCTCTCCTACTCTATCTCTGCATCTCCCTCAACTTCCCCCGCTCCCTCTCTCCTACTCTATCTCTGCATCTCCCTCAACTTCCCCCGCTCCCTCTCTCCTACTCTATCTCTGCATCTCCCTCAACTTCCCCCGCTCCCTCTCTCCTACTCTATCTCTGCATCTCCCTCAACTTCCCCCGCTCCCTCTCTCCTACTCTATCTCTGCATCTCCCTCAACTTCCCCCGCTCCCTCTCTCCTACTCTATCTCTGCATCTCCCTCAACTTCCCCCGCTCCCTCTCTCCTACTCTATCTCTGCATCTCCCTCAACTTCCCCCGCTCCCTCTCTCCTACTCTATCTCTGCATCTCCCTCAACTTCCCCCGCTCCCTCTCTCCTACTCTATCTCTGCATCTCCCTCAACTTCCCCCGCTCCCTCTCTCCTACTCTATCTCTGCATCTCCCTCAACTTCCCCCGCTCCCTCTCTCCTACTCTATCTCTGCATCTCCCTCAACTTCCCCCGCTCCCTCTCTCCTACTCTATCTCTGCATCTCCCTCAACTTCCCCCGCTCCCTCTCTCCTACTCTATCTCTGCATCTCCCTCAACTTCCCCCGCTCCCTCTCTCCTACTCTATCTCTGCATCTCCCTCAACTTCCCCCGCTCCCTCTCTCCTACTCTATCTCTGCATCTCCCTCAACTTCCCCCGCTCCCTCTCTCCTACTCTATCTCTGCATCTCCCTCAACTTCCCCCGCTCCCTCTCTCCTACTCTATCTCTGCATCTCCCTCAACTTCCCCCGCTCCCTCTCTCCTACTCTATCTCTGCATCTCCCTCAACTTCCCCCGCTCCCTCTCTCCTACTCTATCTCTGCATCTCCCTCAACTTCCCCCGCTCCCTCTCTCCTACTCTATCTCTGCATCTCCCTCAACTTCCCCCGCTCCCTCTCTCCTACTCTATCTCTGCATCTCCCTCAACTTCCCCCGCTCCCTCTCTCCTACTCTATCTCTGCATCTCCCTCAACTTCCCCCGCTCCCTCTCTCCTACTCTATCTCTGCATCTCCCTCAACTTCCCCCGCTCCCTCTCTCCTACTCTATCTCTGCATCTCCCTCAACTTCCCCCGCTCCCTCTCTCCTACTCTATCTCTGCATCTCCCTCAACTTCCCCCGCTCCCTCTCTCCTACTCTATCTCTGCATCTCCCTCAACTTCCCCCGCTCCCTCTCTCCTACTCTATCTCTGCATCTCCCTCAACTTCCCCCGCTCCCTCTCTCCTACTCTATCTCTGCATCTCCCTCAACTTCCCCCGCTCCCTCTCTCCTACTCTATCTCTGCATCTCCCTCAACTTCCCCCGCTCCCTCTCTCCTACTCTATCTCTGCATCTCCCTCAACTTCCCCCGCTCCCTCTCTCCTACTCTATCTCTGCATCTCCCTCAACTTCCCCCGCTCCCTCTCTCCTACTCTATCTCTGCATCTCCCTCAACTTCCCCCGCTCCCTCTCTCCTACTCTATCTCTGCATCTCCCTCAACTTCCCCCGCTCCCTCTCTCCTACTCTATCTCTGCATCTCCCTCAACTTCCCCCGCTCCCTCTCTCCTACTCTATCTCTGCATCTCCCTCAACTTCCCCCGCTCCCTCTCTCCTACTCTATCTCTGCATCTCCCTCAACTTCCCCCGCTCCCTCTCTCCTACTCTATCTCTGCATCTCCCTCAACTTCCCCCGCTCCCTCTCTCCTACTCTATCTCTGCATCTCCCTCAACTTCCCCCGCTCCCTCTCTCCTACTCTATCTCTGCATCTCCCTCAACTTCCCCCGCTCCCTCTCTCCTATCTATCTCTGCACCTCCCTGCCTATCACCCTCTGCACCTCCCTTCTCTTTCACAGCTGTTAGACCTCCATGTTACTTGGCGTCAAACCGAGTATTACTTTATAATGTCAGATTCCTTCAGGTGTTGTACTGCATTGGGTGTTATATTAGTCCAAGAGCTTGTTGTTAGTATATTACTCCAGGCTTTATAGCGATTGATGTTAAACAACGAAATTGAAATCTTAATAATTCCCAACAAATGGATCTACAGATACAGTATTTAGAGCAGAGTTTATTCTTGGGTTGCTCTTCTTTTACCGAGATTGCCTTACAGTCTGAAGAGATGCATTGTGTCACAGTGGATTGATCACTTCCATACACTCTGTCAGTGGAGTGACATTTTCACCCTTCACAACAGAGAATGAACGCAGAATATTAGACAGCGAGACGCACAGTGTAATTCTCAGTTCCCCACCTACCTTGTGCTGTGTCCATACCTGGGTGGGTCCACTCCTGTCACAAAACTGGATCTCAGAAATAGTTTGTACTCCGAAACTTGACAGTGATTTGAGTAACTGACCAGTGTTCTCGGACATACAGCCTTTGACAGCAACAGAACCAAAAACAGCATCTGTTGGTGACAGAAAGGTCCAGGTCATTTCAATCGGGCTGTTGTTCGTTCCAAATGCCTGTCCCTGAAATAAAATCGCAACCTCCCAGAATCCTGGAAAAGGTAAAATCTTTGGATTCAAACGAGGATTTGTATTTTTTGACAGAAAAAGCAAAACAAACTCCAAAGTTTGGGACGAGATTTCAGGAGAGGTTTACGTCCAGTGTGGAGATGGTGATATTGGACTGGGGTGGACAAAGATAAAAATCACATGACTCCAGGTGATAGTAGCTGAGGATGAAGGGGCAGCGCTCCAAAAGCTATTGCTTCCAAATAAATCTGGTGGACGAGAAACTGTGTCATGTGATTTTTCACATCCTGCACCTGTCCAGGCCGTGTCACTTCCTGCAGATCCTACATGATTGCATATCTGCATTTGCACCCAGCATTCACTTCCCCCCCATCTCTGTAACCCCTATAAGCCCCACACCCCTCCCTATCTCTGTAACCCCTTCTAGCCCCCAC
>NW_025210225.1:17655-18811 GCF_004010195.1 Chiloscyllium plagiosum
CTATCTGTGTCACGCCCTCCAGCACCCTATACCCCTCCCTATCTCTGTCACCTCCTCCACCCCCTCCCTACCTCTGTCACCTCCTCCAGCCCCTACACCCCCTCCCTATCCCTGTAACCCCCTTCAGCCCCTACACCCCTCCCTATCTCTGTAACCCCCTCCCTATCTCTGTAACCCCCTCCAGCCCCTACAAACGCTCATCATTTCTTTACTCCTCCTTTCTGCATGTTGACCATCCCTAATTCCAGTGTTCTGTCTTGCCTGTCCCTTTCTGTCTCTCTCTGTCCATCTCTCTGCTCCTTGAAAGCACTAATTCCGAAATCCCTTTTTTCCGATTGAATTATGTGGGAGGGAAGACGGCCAATTTTCATTTGATGGCTGTTTGGAGAAGGGTTCCAGAGGTGGGTTGTGATTGCAGAATTCACACCATCAGCATGAAATAATATCGCATTACACAACCGGATTTCACGCCTGAATTTCATTTGCAAACTTCCCTCCAGGAGAATGTTTTCCTCAGTGAAGAAACTTTCCTTGAAGACGCTGTGAGACAATTCACCTCTTCCCATGGGACAAGAGCTCAGAAACTTACCAACGGGTAGATGAATGTCATTATATCCACAGCAATTCTCAATCCCTGTACATTTCACAATGGTTAACATAGAACATAGAACATAGAAGAATACAGCGCAGTACAGGCCCTTTGGCCCTCGATGTTGCGCCGATCCAAGCCCACCTAACCTACGCTAGCCCACTATCCTCCATATGCCTATCCAATGCCCGTTTAAATGCCCATAAAGAGGGAGAGTCCACCACTGCTACTGGCAGGGCATTCCATGAACTCACGACTCGCTGAGTAAAGAACCTACCCCTAACATCTGTCCTATACCTACCCCCCCCCTTAATTTAAAGCTATGCTCCCTCGTAATAGCTGACTCCATACGTGGAGCTGACTCCATAAGCTGTTGGCAAACTCACTGACTGAATTACTGTAGCACCCATAGCACTTGAGACCATTCAATGTTGTATTCTGTTGTACTGAAAGAATAACACCGAACATTAAGGATTACAATGGGATTAGCTTGGGAGGGATAAACACAGAGTTACCCTTGTCATTAATCAGCCACACAGAGACAGTTCAGCCCATCGTTCCTGTGTC
>NW_025210226.1:0-3192 GCF_004010195.1 Chiloscyllium plagiosum
CGACCGTTTAACTTCTTATGCCTGTTACACAGGAAATGGAAGGGACCATTCAAACTTTCAAAGCTGCTGCACAGATATGCAGGTAAGACTGGTTACTGAGCAGCGAGCGGGAGTAAATTCGGGACAAATCAGTTTTTAACAGTTTAACACAAATTGACCACTGCACTGACACAGTGACTAGTGCTGGGGCCTGAACCATTGGCAACCAATAACAAATTTTTAGATAATTGGAACAAATGTATTCTAACTAGGATAGGCAGGACATTACGTTATCGAGAGGAGGTATATTGGGCAAGCAATGGACAACAATTCAGCAGCTGTAATATAACGTGGGTAACTGTGGACCTTTGAATTTTTCAGGAAGAATAGAAGGCTGATTATTATATAAACGAAGAGAGATTACAGGACTTAGTGGCCCGGTGAGTACTGGAGGATTCACTCTGACCCATTCAGACGTGGTAAGTGTTGTTCCATCTCCCTGATGGTCTGCTCCCTGATGCTTCCAGTGGTCCCGTTGCTTACAGTACACACGAAAGTTTCTGATGTTGTTGGTTGGCAGTGGGGAGTGGTGACGTGGAGGGTGTTTTGAATCGTGTATCAAGTGGACGGCCTTTATCCAAGAGGGCATCGTTTCTTTCGACGTGGAGACCCGAAAATGATGGGAATGTCTAACTGCTTCTAAATGAAGACGCTGTGGCTGTTGCCAGGAGATTGTATTAACTAACATGATATACTGAGCATGGTTGCACACCGATATTAATGACGTGAAAAATGGAGTGTACAATCATAAGAATAAGAATATTTTTAAAAAACGTATTGACAGAACAGCTGAATTAGTTAGTTATATCACATTCTCAATCCACCACAGAGGAGCATTAACCAAGAGGAAATATCTGTTCAGCACAGATCAACCCGTGCTCGGTCCAACCCAACAATCTGTTGAGTGCAGAAAATGTGCAGACCACAGCAGGACGTTGATCTATGAACCCAGTCTCGATATCTGTCCGGCACCGGAAACTGTGTAGACCACAGACGTGTATTGGTCTATAAACACGGACTGGATCTCTGTTCATCACTGGGAGCAATGCAGACCACAGCAGTGCATTGATCTTTAAATCTGGTCTAGATAGCAGTCCTGCACGGGGAGATATGCAGAACACAGAAGTGCATTGACCAATGAACCCAGACTGAATATTTGTTCCTCACTGAGAGCTATGCAATACAAATGTATTCAAGCCATTCTGAGCGAAGCACTTTGTATGATGTTGAAATAAATTTTATTTCATTTTTAATTTTTTTTAAATGTACTCTTCCAAATTATAGTGACAATAGTTTGTAAAGGCTTGAACCAAATGAAATGGCAGCAATGGGCATGTTCATCTCCTTCTATTAATATCTCAGTGATTGAATTGCAAGGAATCGGACAAAATATGTCTGCGATACCAAAAAAATTCTTCGAAGAAGGAAAAAGTCATGAATTGTCCGAAAGATGGCGGCAGGGTCAGAATCTTTCCAGGCGGCGCTCCTCTGCTTCATCCACTCAGTCATTGTGTGTCTCCTTTTTTTAATCCATTATTCTTGAGGGTCTTCTTTTTCCCCAAACGTTAAAGGTTTTGAAGTTACCCCGACAGGAATGGACGAGTTGAGTCTCAGGACGGAGGTTGGTGTTGGGAGGGCAGGTCGTGAGATTTACAACACAGAGCAGTCTGGAGAGTGGGCCTGGCAGGTCTGGAAATGGGGCCCGGCATGGTCTAGAGACTGAGCCAGTGCGGCGTGGAGACTGGGCTGGCATGTTCTGGAGGCTGGGCCCGGTGCGTCCAGGAGATCGGACGTGTATGATCTGACGCTGTGCTTCGTGCAGTCTGGAGACAAGGCCCGGGAAAGTCTGAAGACTGGGGCCGGTGCGGCTTGGTGACTGAGTGTGGTGTTGACTGGGGACTGGGCCGGGCGTGGTGTGCAGACTGAGCCCCCATGTCCTGTAGACTGTGCCCATTGTGGTCTGGAGACTGAGCCCGGCGCTGTCTGCAGACTGGGCTGTGTGCAGTCTGGAGACTGTGGTGCCTAGAACTTGGGCTCATTCTAGTCTGAAGACTCGACTGGGCATATCGTGGATACTGGGCTCGATGTGATTGGTAGACTGGTCTTTTGCAGCTGGATACTGGGCCTTGCACAGTCTGCAGACTGGGTCGTGTGCTGCCCGGAAACTGGGCGCAGTTTGGCCTGCAGACTTGGCCCAGTGTCGCCTGGAGACATGGCCAGCTTAGGTCTGGAGTCTGGGCCCCATGCTGTCTAGAAACTGGGCCCGGCGCAGTCTGGAGACTTGTCCCAGTGAGGTCTATAGACTGGGCCCAGTGCAGCCTGGAGACTCGGTGCTCACACAGACTAGGGTGTAAGAAACTTTAATTCGATTCGGTTCATTTTTCATTTTTATTCTTCTGCTGGACTTACATTTATTATTCTTTCAATTTTGTACCAATCACTCAAGAATCTTTACTGAGGTGCCTTGTAAATAAGATGACGCCATAAGCGAGGACATTGCATGGTTTTCACTGCATTTATTAGAGTGCACGTGTCAATGAAGCCAATTTAACTCAAATGTGAGAGAGTCGCCGTATTTGATGCTTTCCCAACAAAGCTGCTCCTTCTGCAATGGCCTGGAGCAGCGTGCAGTGGGTGGCATTATGTCACTTCAAATGAGATAGATTGAGAAAGAGTGAGAGTGCGAAGATTTTCATCCACTTTTCAATGGATTCACTCCCAAAACAACAGGAAGCCAAATGCTCCGAGACATAGATGCATTAATACATTGAAGCACTGACACAAAGACACATGAAAAAACACACACACACACACGTACACACACACACACACAACTATAAACACCCATACACAGATAGACACACATATACACAACCATAAAAACACAGGTATATGCAGATATTCGACCATTCATGCCTGCCTTCCCAATCAATAAGATCACGGCTGATCTGATCCTGGCCTCGCCTTTATTTCCTCTTGGGAAATAAGGCGGGGCAAGTGACTGACCTGTTACACGTTGTGCTCATTGGAACCTGTGACTGAAAGTTTATGAGTTTGAAAATAGTTCTGGAAAAGGAAAAGCCTCTTCCACAAGGTAAGGTTATAAAGTGAGTCAAGGCCAACTGTGATGGTATTAGACAGGAACTTTCGTAA
>NW_025210226.1:4990-18819 GCF_004010195.1 Chiloscyllium plagiosum
ATTTTCAGGAGGTGGTAATGAAGTCAGATGAAGGCAATCTACGTGGACTTAGTAAGGCTCAACAAAAATTCCACATGGTAGCCTGGTTAAGAAGGTGATATCACAGGGGATTAGGGAGGGCTACTTAATTAGATGCAAAGGTGGTTTGACAGTATGAGCCAGAGGGTAGTGGTAGAGATTTCTTGCCCCAATTTGTTGTCTATGATAAGTTATATGCCACAAGGACTAGTCTGCCATTTTTCGTTATTTTTATTAGTGATTTGTATGAAAAGATAGGAATGATGAATAGTAATTTTGGAGACGAAACCAAAATTGGTTTCATAGTGGACAGTGAAGAAGGTCACTTAAAAGGACAGTGAGATCTTGAACAACTGGGTCAGCGGGCTAAGGAATGGCAGATGGAGCTGCATGCAGACAAATGTTAGGTGTTGCATTTTGTGAGATAAACCATGGCAGGATCTGCACAATTAAAAGCAGGGCTCTGCAGAATATTGTTTAATAGACTGACCCAGGATTGTAGGTAGATAATTCCTTGAAAGTGGAGTCGCAGGTGAGGAATGCCTACGTTCATTGATCAGAGCATTGAGTATATGAGCTTGGACATCATGTTCCAAGGCTCCACATGGAGGACTGAATATTAATCTTGTCACTCTGCTATAGGAAGGATATTATGAATTGGGAAGGGTACAAAATATTTAACATGATGTGAGGGGGACAGGATGTTTTGAGATACAAGGCTAGGCTGGGAATTTGTTCCCTTTGAAGACTTTATAGAGGTACATCAAGCCATGAGGGGCATGAACATGATGCATAGCCAACGTCTTTTTCCGCAGGTTGGGGTGTCCAAAACCAGAGTGTATAGGTTTTAGGAGAGAGGGAAGAGATTTAAAAGGGATCGAAGAGGTTGTTGTTTCTCACATATTGTGAATATGTAGCGGGCTATCAGAGGAGTGGTAGCGGCAAGCACAATTCCAACATTTAAAAGAAAATTGGATGGATACATGAATAGGAAAGGTTTTTAGGGATATGTTCACAAAGCAGAAAAATAGATCTAGTTCAGTTTAGGAGACCTGGTGAGCATGGACATATTGAGCCAAATGGTCTGTTTGCATAATATATGACTCAAAGACCTTATGATTCTTTCACACCCCTCTCATCTCCGTCATTACCCTCAATTTATTTCGATGTAATAAACAGTATGTAGATACTTCCAAAGATCCAGTTTTCTGATTTTGCTTGAATAGAGAATTCCTAAAATAACATGGCCCTGCAGAGCATAGCTGAAGCAGAATTGTATTCAACCACAGTTTGCAACTTTTTGCCGAGTATGATTCCTTAGTCGACCGTTACCAACAAGTCTATCTATAGTTCAGAGACGAGTGAGGGTGAAAGTGCCAGAGTCAGAAACATGTGGACCTAAAACTGAACACAAACCGTTAAAGCTACTGCACTTGAATGGTTACATTTCAATGTGCAGGATTAACATCTGATGGAGAGGGCGAAATGATCCCAAGATCAACAGATCAGCTCAAATCTCTGCTCTCCCGCCTCATCCAGTCTTAAATGATGATGGACGATTGAACAACTCGCTGGAGGAGTTGACTCCATAATTATTCCCATCCTAAATTATTGAATAGCCCTGCACATGATGGTAAAAGACAAGTATGCAGTATCTGCATTATCCTCAAACAGAAATGTTGAGTTGTTGATCCATCTCACACTTGTCATGATACCCGCAGAATCACAGATTTCAGTCTTCAACCAATTTGATTCACAGCACATGACACGAAGAAACAGCTGAACACAGTTATTAAGACAAAGGCAATGATCCCTGACAGCTTTCCTGCAATAGGACTGAAAATATGTGCTGTCCAACGAGCAGGGTCCATGGTGAAGCTGTTTCATTCCAGCTCCAACTCTGACATCTATCTGGGAAGTGGGCAATTATTCAACTGTATCCTGAAGAAGGGCTTATGCCCGAAACGTCGATTCTCCTGTTCCCTGGATGCTGCCTGACCTGCTGCGCTTTTCCAGCAACACATTTCCAGCTCTGAGCTCCAGCATCTGCAGACCTCACTTTCTCTTCAACTATATCCAGTCATACAAGAAGAGAATAATTAAAATCTGACCAATTAGTGACCCATTATCCTCATCATGATAGTCAAATTGGTGGAAGTTCTTTTTTGACGGAGCTGTCAGGCAGCACAGAAATAATCTACTCAGTGTGGTTTCTGATGGGTCCCCATGAAAATATGGTGCCGTTGTGGAAATGTCACTGGATTACTTATCCAGAACAGGCTGATGCTCTGGCAGATGGTGCAAGTTAAAACAATTAATAAAATATCAAGATCTAAAATGTGGTGTCAGTAATAGTGTCCTTGAAGCCAATGTCGATTTCAAACAACGATTTACTTTCCCAATGTACTTCAAGAAAGCAAATCTCCGGTGGTTTCCAGGTCAGGCCGAAAAGTGATTCCAGACTCACAGCCATATGATAAACTGTTTAATCGTCCCTCAAATAGCCAAGCAAGAAGACACTTAATTCTATCAAACTGCTCCAAGGTCTTTAAGAATAAATCCGGGCAGAATACTGGCACCAACCTCGATATCGAAAAAGGAATGGGCAATACAGTCCTTTCGACTCTGCAGAGACTTCCTTCCTAACATCTGAGAGCTTGTGACAACATTTACAGAGCTTTCCCACAGACTGCACAAAAACATCCGGAACGGGATATGCCATTCAACACAGAGAATCTCTCCCATGCTGGTTCATGGCCGAAAATCTCGAAAATACACTTATCCCTTAATGGCCATATCCCTTAATGTGATCCACCATCGTGAAATATAGGATATGAATTGCAATAGTCCCTTTTCTTCATCGATTTTTTTCCCCATTCAATTACAGATGGTTCTCAAATGAAGCGAGTTTATTAAACAGATTTGGCTGTAACGTGATTATTAAATTGTGGATCTTATTTTTATAAAGCAAACGCCTGTTCACTATTACGCGATTCCATCCCTGATGCCAGCTGAACAGCAAAACCCAGCCTCAGGGTCCTCGGTTAGCAAAATGTACACTCAGTGTGTTCAGTTCCAACAGGAATGCAACCCATTCTGTGAGGCTTGAAATTGAGCCTGAACTGCGAATTGTAGTCTACACTTAGAAGGAACGTTATTTCAAACCAGGAGGAGAATCTTCAGGAGAACTGGAGTACCACGTCATCATTACGTGTTCAATCAGCTCACGCTCTTATCTGTGAAGAGCTTGATAAAAGGTAAACTGCTGTAGTCAGAGAACGCTGTGTTAAAAATATAGATTTGCTGTACTATTTCATTATAATTTATGAAATTATGAGGTTGACTTAGACTGTGCTGTCCGTTGTATTAGGCTAACAATTAATTGTGTTTGCTTTTTACTGATATTTTTGGAATTTCGCCGAGAAACTTGCTCTTGCACCGGCCCCATTATTTATATTGCATGATTTTCTATACTACAATGTTGCACGGAAACACAACTATTGTGTTATAGAAGACCTACTGCTAATAATGCCTGATCTTTTACCTCCACAGCAAACTCCTGCTCTCTCACGATCCCTTCATTGTCTAGAAATCCTTATTGATATCCAATGCCTTGGCTTCCACAACTTGATGTGGGAGAGAATTTCCCAGGTTCAACAGTCTCAGGGTGCAGATATTGATTCTCAACTCAATGCAGATTGGCCTGCCCGTTACTCCAGCCAGGGGAGTTATCACCCTTGCTTCCAATCAATCTTGCACTTGTCAGAGTTTTATATAATTCATTGAGATGACCTCTCACTTTCATAAACCCCATGAAATATAGAACCAGTCAACCCAAACTCTGGTCTCACAACAAGTCTGTCATCTCAGGGATCAGTCTGATCATCCTTCGGTGCTTACCCTCAATGTCAGTTTTGGCCTTGATTAGGTAAGGAGATCAAAATTGCACACAATGCCACACGATTCCCGGGATGGAGGCTCACCAAGACCATGCACAGCTGCAGTAATACAACTTTACTCCTGTACTCAAATCCCTTTGAAATGAAGATCAACACATAATTTATCTTCCTAACTGTTTTCTGCCAGCGTAGTGTTGGTTACAGTGACTTGAAAACAGGGAGATCCAAATCATTTTCAATGTTACACCTGCCCACTTGGTGGGTCTATGCACGGTTTTTAGTGAGAAATGCCATTCCCATTATCGACTTTTAGCTTCGCACCTCACTGCCCTGGAGGTCTGCGCAGAAAAACACAACAAAAGGGGCATCAGTCTCTTGAAAGATCAATATATTTCAACCAATACCTTTTCAAATGCTCGGCTGCCATTCTTTGATGAACACCAAAATGCACAACCTCATATCTTCACCGATTGCTCCTCATCTGCCACGTATTTGCCCATTAACTTCATTTATCTCCATTTACCCTGGTTACATTCTGCCATTAATCAGCCCATGTGGTCATTCCATCTCTACCTTCCTGGAACAAAAGATTTTCCTCCTCGCTGCCAACCACCCGGCCAAGAGAGGTGAATGCAAGGGCTTAGGTAACAGCAACTGGCCTCGACATCAAGGCTGCATTTTGTTTGTAACATCTCCACTGTTTGGAGTCATTAATACCACAAGGGAAGATTTTGATAATCGGTGAATATCAATCATCTCAGCGATGGGACAGCGTTGCAGGAGATCCTCCGTCTAGCTTCCTCAGTCCAAACATCTCCAGTTTGTCAAAAAGAATCTCTGCAATGTGGTAGCAGGCCATTTAGTCCATTGAGTCCATACTGAACCGAAGTAAGGATATTCATTGACGATCACACCATGTTTAGAAAAATTCCCCGCCCCAACACCAGCACTCGCTACTGAAGAAGTCTTTGAGCTTGTGCAACAAGACCTGGAGAATATTCAGGCTTGTGACGTTAACATGTCGGTAACATTTATGTAAGAGCGCTGCACATTCCAACAGTAAATGGGCTGCATGGTGACTCAGTGGTTAACAGTGCTGCCTCACAGCAATAGCGTCCGGAGTTCGATTCCAGGCTTGGGAGATTGTCTGTGTGGAGTTTGCACATTCTCCCCCGTCTGCGTGGGTTTCCTCCAGGTGCTCCGGTTTCCTCCCTGAGTCCAAAGATGTGCAGATCAGTGCATTAGTCAGTGGGAAATGGGTCTGGGTGGATTATTCTTCGGAGGGTCGGTATGGACTGGTTGGGCCGTAAAGCCTGTCTCCACACTGTAGGGAATCTAATCGAAGTGAAAGAGATCATTCAGTACCTCAATCTGGGTTGACAAGAAAGCCATTCAGCCGGTCAGGACAAGGAGATGGACTGCCCATTCCGTCCCTGCTGTCTGATACACAGGAAGACAATGAGTCTGCTCACTCCCATCCGTCACTTACACGGGATCGGGAAAAAAAAGACTATTTCAAACCTGGAATGATTTACAATGAAACAAGAAGAAGTAATCAGCTTCTAAAGTCACAAACATGGTCCAGGAAGATGTCAGTGATGCACAAATATCGCAAGCTAATGGAGTAACAAATGCACAGATGGATTTCTCCATGTTATTCCCCGTAGCTTCATTACTCATAGGGCATATGTCATATTTTGACATGGTGTTCTGGTACTGGGAATGGAACGTTTTTTCACTAATTTCAAAGGCATCTTCCAACCGTGAGAGAGCAGGCCCATGGTCTCTCTGCAGGTCACAAGCTGGCGGGAAATGGCAAACTATTTCAGAATGAATGTATTCCGGCTGCTCACCAGATTGTGAACGATATAACGTTAAGTGCAGGTCCCACAGTAACTCTGCATTAAAGTGTTCAAAGTTCATTCAGAGCCTGTATCTCTCTGTCAATCGACATGAGGTCTCTGCCAGGCACATAAATTCCCGGGAAGAAAACATCCTACAGGAAGTATGGAATTTCACACCTTATTAATGGCTATTTCAGATATAATGAGTACGTTTCCATAACCATCAATTGTTAACTACTTATTCTCTCACAGCTCTACAGATTAAACACATTGTTACTGCACTCTCGCATCATGGTAACATGATGTCAGGGTTTAATGGCACGTCTCTGATCGTGAAGTTAGAGGTGAGGGAGAGAGATGATGATTACTCGTCACATTACGATGATTCTAGTGTGTTTTTGCAGGCTAGGAAGTGCTGGGCTCCCGAGTTTGCCTGCTATTGATCAACAAGCTTTCTGAGTCTTCTTGTTCTATTTCTTTATGTTTCACTTCAACATTCAGTTTACTATCATTTAACGGCTTGAGTGGGCATAGGACATTTTTGAGAAGCTCCATTAGTGGCGTAGGCGGGGTGAGTACGTTCCCTTCCTTATGGGCATTATGGTCTGTGGAGTGGTGCTCTGCTTCAGTGGAGAGATGGTCAAACGGACTCACACAGAGTTCTTAGTTTGACAGATCGCCAGTTATCGCTGGCGTATCAGCAGGGTTGTGTGGCAAAAAATATCTCCGTCTGCTGCACACTCTCTTTATGATTTATCTCAGAATGACCTTTTGATGTTGTTACCTCCTGGTTTGGAGAACTGCATGCGAGAAAATCTGTCTCCTGAATTGCTTTTTGACAAGTGTGTGTCTATGTGATGTCCCCATTTGGAGAAATTACTTAAATAAGCCTATTTGTCCGTTACGTTTTCCAGAAGAAACAATTATTCAAATTTCCTCTTCCTTTAGTTGTGTTTTGTCAACGGTGTATGAATAAATTGTGTTTTGTTATCATCAAATATTTTGCCAAAGCAAATTGTATCTGCAACACAAAACCTCACATTTACCTTTAAAGAAGAAAACGCATTGGTCAAGGCTGCCTTCTTTGTGTATTTTGAGGAGGTCTGTCTGATCTATAATAAGAGGGGTACATATCTACGTTTTACTTGGATCTGCACTTAATGGACAACATATTGCAGAAATACGGGGTTGGACTGCAGCTGGAAGAGTCATAACAGATACTCAGTCCACCTCAGAGATCCAGCCCGGACATGTATAAGCCCAGATGAGATATCTGCTCAGCATGGAGCACTCCGCAGACCAGGCTCAGAACAACCCAGCAATCTGTCCAGGATAGAATACTGTGCAAGTCTCACCAGACCAATAGTCATGTTTCCAACATGGGGAGCAATACAGACAAGAACGGTACATTGATTTATAAACCCGAACGAAACGCTCTGTCCAGCATGAAGAGATACACAGACCACGCCAATGTCTTGCTCTATAAACGCGGGCAAGGTTAAGAAGCTGTACAGTGAACAGGGCTTCATTTTACAGTAGCAGTGGGTTTGGTGAGATCGAGGATCGGGGGTTGCTGAGAAGTTAGTTGAACTATATTTGAGCAGTGGCTACAACCGAGACATGATATATGTAATTCCTCCATCCGCCCTCCTCCTCCAATCAAAAAGACTGATGTGCTGATGAGGTAAGGATTTTCTATTTATTTTATATCGCGTGATTGTGGAAGAGTTACTTTTGTTTTCTTCTATCATTTATATTCGACTTGATTATTTGAAATAGGCCATAGCAGAAAAGTATTAGAAATCATTTAACTCATACATTTATTCAAATAAAATACTGAAATAAGTAGAAAAAGCTGGGCAGGTGATGTGTGTCGCTGTATGAAGTGGGAATTGGCCGATCCCTTTGTGAACGGCAGTGACCATATCTGCAGCAAGTGTTGGTTGCTGGATAAGGTCCCGCTCAGAGTTGATGGTCAGGAATCTGCGTTTAAACCTGTCGGTACATCCAAGAGGGGAGAGGAACCTGGATGCTTAGTTTCTGTCGGCAGTGACACCTGGTTGATGAAGTAATTCAAATTCAGTTAGTTCTCAGGGCCAAAAGAGTGTGATTGCAAGTGAGGCAGATAGGGCCATTCAAGAATTCAGCAATGGAGGAACCTCAGCTTTTGACCTTATCCAACAGGTGTGAGATGCTTGGTCTTTGTGTGGATGAAGAAAAGGGCTGCGGGGAGCATGAGCCAGCTGACGATGGCACCGTGTTGCAGAAAGCCATTAAAGAGGGTAGTTATAGGGGTTTCTATAATTAGGATGATAGATAGTATCCTTTGCAAGTCGGATCGAGAATCCCGCATGGTACATTGCATTCCCAGTGCCAGGGTGCAGGGTATCTCTGCAGGATCCAGTTGTTGTGGTCCATGTTGAGACTAAACAATGGGCAGGCTAGAATGGAGGACCTTTTTGGGTATTATCAATCACTCGGAACAATATTAAAAAAACAGGTCTCCGAGGTTTATAGTGTCTAGATTACTGCTCGAGCACATGCAAGTTGGTTTAGGGATACGGAAATTGGGGAACTAAACACCTGGATAAGGGATACGGTGGGAAAGTGGGGTTCCATTTACTTAGATTACTTACGTTTTCACTTAAATTACTTACTTAGATTACTTACTTACAGTGTGGAAACAGGCCCTTCGGCCCAACAAGTCCACATCGACCCGCCGAAGCGCAACTCACCCAGACCCATTCCCCTATATTTACCCCTTCACCTAACACTATGTGCAATTTAGCATAGCCAATTCACCTAAACTGCATAGTTTTGGATTGTGGGAGGAAACCTGAACACCCGGAGGAAACCCACGCAGAAACGGGGAGAATGTGCAAACTCCACACAGACAGCCACCTGAGGTGGGAATTGAAACCGGGTCTCTGGCGCTGTGAGGCAGCAGTGCTAACCATGGCCGCGGCATTGGCATCGGTTTTGGAACTGAGATGTCTGCAACGATGAAACGGTCTCCACCAGAACCGATATGGAAGCAGTGTTCCAGCAAAAATGATAAATGGAGTGGTTATGAGGAATCTAACCTCGTAAGTCGGAGCGAAGAGAAAGGGAAAATGATAGGACATATGATGGTCAATAAAAAGGTACGCAGCAGGTGAGCGTACGTGCAAGAGGGTTTCATTTCAAAGCCGACTACGAAAGAAGGAAAAAGGAAGGATAAGTCATGAGATATTCTTAGAGATGTTGGAAATCATGAGGGTCAGAAAGCTGGCATAACAGCTCAATACCTGAATGCTCGTAGCATTCATAACAAGGTTTATGAGTTAACTGCACAAATCATCGTGAATGAGTTTGATGTAGGAAACATTTTGGAGACATGGTTACAGGATGGTCATAACTCGGAGTTAAAAACCCAGTGGTACCAGACTATTTGGAAGGACAGACAAAAAGGCACGGGGGGTGGTGTAGAACTGGTATTCAAGGACAACATCAGGACGTTGCTGAGAGTATGAAAATTATTCTGGCAGTTATGTAGGTAACTTAGTGTCGAATTGTATGTCTGGGAGCATATTACAGGGCTCCAGTTACAGTTAATGGTAGTATTTTAATGGAGTACTTAAATCACTGTTGGATGAATTAATGCTGAAGACGATGTTGTTGTAATGTGGTAGGTTAAGTGTAATGTAGGAAATCAGTGTGGCAGACGATGATTAGTTTAAAAAGACAAAGCAAGGTTGGTTAAGCTAATGTTATCTGATAAGCGCGGCAACAACAAAAGTATGAACTGTAGAAGGACGAAGAGATTGGCGATAGTCAGGGAAGACGTTTTGCTGGTTGCCACAGCTTTGATTTTGCAAGATTAAAGTTTTAATTTCGTGAATGACTTTCTGCGTTTCCTGGCTTTTTTTAAATAGAACATTGAGTGAATTTTCGACAACAAGTAATAATTTAAGTTCTAAGAAAAATGAGGTTTAATCCAATTGAGTGCAAGTTGGAATTCTTAGAAGAAAAAGCCACTGATAGACGTCGTCTGTCGGCCATCAAATTAAAGATGACATTGGGGCGGGCAATAAACAAAGCAATATCTAATGCCTGTAAAACTAGTAATGCAATTGCCATGGGGATTTTAATCCACATGGCGATTAGTCGAACCAACTCGGTCAGGCTATCCTTGAAGGAGGGAATCTTTGAATGTGCCCGCAATAGTTATCTTGAACAGTATGTAATGGAACCGATGGGGGAGCAAGTTATCCTGAATATGGTCCTATGTGATGAGACGGGAATAATTAATGGTCTCATCGTCAGGAGTCTTCTTGGAAGGATGGTTGACAATGTGGTTGAATTTACGATACAGATGGAGAGTGTGAAGATAAAGTCCAGTACCAGGGTCCTGTGCTTAAACAAAGGAGACTAGAATACAAGGAGGGTGGATTTGGAGAAAGTAGTCTGGAGATAAAGACTTTATTGTGGGACAGATGACGAGGAGTAGAGGACTATCAAAGTAATTTTTCAAAGTGATCAGCAAAAGCATATTTGAATGATAGACCCATTAACTGAATCTCTGTAGTGGGGAATATGCTTGTGTTTATTACCAAGAAAGAAAGAAATGACATGGCATCTCGATTGATATTGTCCCATTGGACAGACGCACTATGGATTCATGAAGAGCAGCACATGCTTAAAGATGTGCATAAAAGGCCTTCGACAAGTTGTTGCACAAAAGGCTGCTGGAGAAGATGAGGAGGCATTATGTTATGGAAAGAGTATTAGACTGGATAGAGGATTGACTGACAGGAGGCAAGGCTTGGGGATGCATGAGTGCTATTCTGGCTGACAAACAATGACTAATATTGTGCCTCAAGAATCAGTCTGGGGAACGCAATTAATCACAATTTATACAGACGATTTGGAGTTGGGGACGAGGAGCAGTATGTCAAAGTTTGCACATGACTCTGAGATGAGTGGCAGAGCAAAGTGTGCAGCGGACAGTGAAACTCTGCTGAGGAACGTACATACTTTAAGTGAGCGGGCAGGTGGAATACAATGTTCAGAAATGTGAAATATTCCATTATGTTGGAGTAAAAGTAAATGGATCATTGCTTGAATGGTAAAACGTTGCAACACTCTATTATGCAGAGGGACCTGTGTATCCTTGTGCATGAAGCAGAGAAGGTTGGTCTGCAGATACAATAAATAGGAAGGCAAATGGAATTTTGTCGTTCATTGCAAAATGCATTGAATTTAAAAGCAAGGTGGTTATGTTGCACGGGTACAGGCTGGTAAGACCACAACTGCAGTTTTGTGTGTAGGTTTCATGTCCTTATATGAGGAAGGATGTATTGGCACTGGAGGAAGTGCTGAGGAGGTTTACTAGAATGATTGTGGAGTTGACGCTATTGGCTTATGAGGGGACTTTGAGTAGAGAAGGATCATATTTATTGGAATTAAGAAGAATGGGAATATCTTATGGAAACAAATGATATTACGAAGGAAATGGCTATTTTAGAGTAGAGAGGATTTTTCCATTGGCAGGTGAACCTAGAATAAGAGGACATAGCCTCAACATTATGGGAGCATGTTCAGGGCTGCATTGAGAAGGTACTACTTTACCCACAGGGTTCTACTTCTATTGAATTCATTGCCTACTCAGGTAATTGACGCTTGTCCACTGAATGTTTTTAAAGCTGAGCTAGATATTTTGATGGTTACAGTGAAAACGCGATTAAGTGGAACTGTGTCCACGAAATGATCAATTATGATCTTACTAAATGTCGGAAAAGGCTTGAATGTCCAGATGGTCTACTCCTGCTCCTAGTTCTTCTGTTGTTATGTTCTTATGAGCGCCAATGAATTCATCTGTACAGCAGGGCCAGTTACCCTGCCAGCACGTGTAGCTGTATGCACCACACCATTACACTGTTTAATGGCAGACCTTTGAAAAGAGGCCGATTGGAACGTAGGAGTACAGTATAAAGACGTATCTGGTATCTAGGCAGAACGCACGTTGAGCAGGAGGAAACACGGGACTGCTGGGAAAGTGAGGCTTTATAATTGGGTGGTTGCTTTACTGGAAAATTTGCTCGGGTAGATGCCCCACCCATCCTCCTCCTCTTACCAAAATATAAGATTCTGTGCATCGTATTAATAAGGTGACTTTCTTTTCCATCTCTTTAGTTTTCAATCGGGTCTTGGGAATTTCGAATAGTGAGAATGGAGGTTAGGGCAGTTGAGTATTCCTCCTGCAGAATGTGGGAGGAAAGAATCACCACTTATATCCATGCTGACTGCAGGAAGGTCAGTCAACTCCAGCTTTTCAAAAATCGAGTTCGAGAACTGGAGCTGGATGAACTTCGGATCATTCAACAGGCGGACGGGGTTATTGAGAAGAGCTACGACAGGTAGTCATTTCTCAGGTTGAAGAATAAGGCATATGGGTGGCTGTCAGGTGACGGAAAGGAACCAGCAGGCAGTAGAGGTGTCCTCTGTTGCCGTTCCCCTCAATAAAAAGTATTCTGTATTGAATACTGTTGGGGTGAACGACTTACCAAGGGAAAGCAATGAGGGGCAGGTTTCTGGCACGGAGTCTGTCCCTATTGCTCAGAAGGGAAGGTGGAAGAGGAGCGGACAATGAATCATTTGGGACTCCATAGTTAGAAGGACAGTCAGGAGGTTCGAGAAAGACTCACGGGTGGTGTGTTGCCTCCCAGTTGCAAGGGTTTGAGATGTCTGATCCTGTTTTTGGGATCTTTCAGAGGAGGGGGAGCAGCCCCAAGTCGTGGTCCACATAGGCACCAACGACACAGGTAGGAAGAGAATTGGTGACTAAGGGAAGACATTCAGGGAGCTCGGGTGAAATCTTAGAGCTAGAACAAAGAGTGTAGTTATCTCTGGTTTGTTGCTCGTGCCACGTGCTAGCAAGGTGGAGAATTGGGGGAGAGAGGGCATCAACACGTGGCTACATGAATGGTGAAGAAGAAAAGGTTTTGGACGCCTGGATAATTGGGGTGCTTTCTCGGATAGTTGTATCCTCTGCAAACAAGATGGTCTTCACCTAAGCTGGGCTTCACCTGAAACAGAGGGGTACCAAGACCATGGGGAGGATATTTGCTATTATTCTTCGGGTGGGCTTAAACTAATTCAGCAGGGGGATGGGAACCTAAATTGTAGTTCAAGTATAGAGAAGCTTGAGAGTAGGTAGGTCCGAAATATAGTTCCAGGGTCGCAAGACAGCACCGACAAGCAAGAGGTTGGTTTGAAGCACGTGTATGTCAACGCCAGGAGTATCCGGAATAAGGAGGGTGAACTTGCAGCAAGGGTCGGTACCTAGAATTGCGATGCTGTGAAAATTTCAGAGACATGGGTAGAGCACGGACAGGAATGGTTGTTGCAGGTTTCAAGACGTTGTAGGTAAGAACAAAGACGATGATAAAAAGGTGGGGATGTCGCATTGTTAGTCAATGACAGTAGTAAACCTGCAGACAGGATATGTGAGGACTCTTCAACTGATGTAGAATAGGCTGAGATTAGAAACAGGCAAGAAGTGTTCACCTTGTTGGCAGTTTTTGATAGTTCCAGAGACATAGAAGAAAGGATAGCAAATGTGATCCTCGATAGGAATGAGACACAAGATAGTTGTTATTGCGGACACAAACTTTCCAAATATTGACTGGGAATGCATTCAAGTATTTTAGATTGGTCCGTTTTGGTCCAATGTGTGGAGGAGGGCTTTCGGATACCGTATATTAACAGGTCAACAAGGGGCAAGGCTACGTTAGATTTGGTACTGGGTAATGATCCCGGCCTACTGTTAGATTTGGAGGTCGCTGAGCACTTTGGTGATCATGACGACAATTCCATTACGTTTTACTTTAGTGATGGCAAGGGATAGATATACACCGGAGGGCAAGATGTACAGCTGGACAAAAGGCAATTATGATGCAAAGAGGCAAGATTTAGGTTGCATGGGATGGGCCAAGAAAAAACAGCAGAGATGGGCACAGCAGAAATGTGGAGCCCATTCAAGGAACAGCTACTGTATGCCTTGATAAGTATGTATCTGTCAGATAGG
>NW_025210227.1:0-3026 GCF_004010195.1 Chiloscyllium plagiosum
ACTATGTGCATACTACAACAGTTAATGATTTAAAAATTACACCACCCCCTACATCTCTGACAGACTGTGACACACTGTGACACACTCTGACACTGTCTGCGACGCACTGGGACCCTCTCTGATAATTTGAGACGCACTGTGACACTCTCAGATCCTATCCCACACTCTCTGAGACACTCTGTGGCACTCTCTGACAGACTGTGCTTCACTGTGACACTGTCTGAGACTCTCAGAGATACACTGGGATCCTCTCTGACAATTTGAAACGCACTGTGACACTTTCTGACAGACTGTGACACACTGTGACACTCTCTGACAGACTGTGACACACTGGGACACTCTCGGACACTATCTGCAACAAACTGGGACCCTCTCTGACAATTTGAGACACACTGTAACACGCTCTGATCCTATCCAACACTCTCTGAGACACACTGTGACACTCTCTGAAACTCTCTGAAAAGCCCTGTGACACTCTCTGAAACTCTCTGAGGCGCACTGCGACACTCTGACAGACTGTGACAACTGTGACACTCTCTGACAGATAGTGACACTTTCAGATTTTCTCTGAATCTCTGACACACACTGTGATACTGTCTGTCACTCTCTGAGACACAATGCGACACTCTCTGACAGACTGTGACACACTGAGACACTCTCTGAGACATGCTGTGACACTCTCTGATCTTATCTGACACTCTCGGAGACACACTGGGATACAGTCTGATGCTCTATGACACTCTCTGAGGCAAAGTATGACATACTGTGACACTCTCTAACTCACTCTGACATCTCTGAGACACACTGTGACACACTCTCACAGACTGTGACTTTCTCTGAGCCAAATGCTGACACTCTCTGACACTCTCTGAGACACAGTATGACACACTGTGACACTCTCTGACCCTTTCGGAGACACACTGTAACACTCTCTCACAGACTGTGACCGTCTCTGAGCTAAATGCTGACACTCTCTGAGACACAGTATGACACACTGTGACACTTTCTGACTCTTTCTGAGACACTCTGCAATGCACTGTAAGATTCTCTGACAGATTATGTCACACTGTGACACTCTCTGAGAAAAACTGTGACACTTTCTGAATCTCTCTGACACTCTAAGACACACTGTGAAACACTCTTAGACTCACTGTGACCCTCTGTGACACTCTCTGAAAGACTGTGACACACTGAGACACTCTCAAAGACAGACTGACACTTTCAGACTCTCTCTGACACTCTCCGAGGCACACTGTGACACTATCTGACAGACTGTGACACATTGCGACACTCTCAAAGAAAGACTGTGACACTTTCTGATTCTCTCTGACTCACTCTGTAATATACTGTAGACCTGTCTGACAGACTGTGACACATTGTGACACTCTCTGAGACAGACTGTGACACCTTCTGATTCTGTCTGACTCTCTGAGACACAGTGTGACACTCTTTGACAGACTGTGACACTTTCTGACTCTCTCTGAGACTCTTACACACACTGTGACACTCTCAGACTCTCTCTGAGGCACACTGTGACACTCTCTGACAGACTGTGAAACACTGAAACACGCTCTGACTCACTCTGGCACTCTCTTAGACACACTGTGACATTCTCTGACTCTCGCTAACACTTTGAGACGCACTATGACACTCTCTGATCGTATCTGACACTCTCTGAGACACACTGTGATACTCTCTGACTCTGAAACACACTGTGACACTCTCTGAGAAACTGTCACACACTGTGACACTCTCTGAGACTCTCTGAGGCACACTGATACCCTCTCTGAGATTTTGAGATGCACTGTGATACTTTCTGATCCTACCCGACACACTCTGAGACACACTGTGACGCTCTCTGACTCTCTCTGAAACACACTGTGACACTCTCTGACAGACTGTGACACAATGTGACACTTTGAGACGCACTGTGACACTCTCTGATCCTATCTGACACTCTCTGAGACACACTGGCACAGTCTCTGTTCATATCTGACACTCTCTGAGACACACTGTGACACTCTCTGACTCTCTCTGAAACACACTGCGACACTCTCTGAGAGATGGTGACACACTGTGACACATTCTGACACTCGCTGAGACACACTGGGACACTCTATGACTCCCTCTGACAATTTGAGACGCACTGCGACACTCTCTGATCCTATCTAACACTCTCTGAGACACAATGTGACACTCTCTTATACTATCTGGGACACTATGTGACACTCTCTGATAGACTGTAACACACTGTGACACTCTCAAAGACAGACTGTGACACTTTCTGACACCCTCTCACTGATTCTGAAATAGACTGAAACTTTCTCTGACAGACTGTGACCCACTATGACACTCCCTGAGACAGACTGTGACACACTCTGAGACACACTGTGATACAGTCTGACTCTCTCTGACATTCTCTGAGGCGCACTGTGACACTCTCCGACTCTCTCTGACATTTACTTAGACAAACTGTGACACTCTCTGACTCTGTGACGGTGGCACATTGATTAGCACTGCTGCCTCACAGTGCCAGAGATCCGGGTTCAATTCCCGCATCAGGCGACTGACTGTGTGGAGTTTGCACATTATTTCAGTCTCTGGAATTCCATGGGTTTCCACCGGGTGTTCCGGTTTCCTCCCACAGTCCAAAGGTGTGCAGGTTAGGTGAATTGGCCATGCTAAATTGCCCGTATTGTTAGGTAAGGGGTAAAATGTAGGGGTATGGGTGGGTTGCGTTTCGGCGGGTCGGTGTGGACTCGTTGGGCTGAAGGGCCTGATTACTAATGTAATCTTAGTAATCTAATCTCTCTGAAACACACTACCACTCTCTGACAGACTGCGACTCACTGTGACACTCTCTGACACTCTCTGAGACACACTGAGACAATTACTGATGCTCTCTGACTCTCTGAGACAAACTGTGACACTCTCGGAGACACACTGTGACACGCCTTGACACACTGTGACACTCTCTGACTCTCTCTGAGACAAACTGTGACACTCTCTGAGACACACTGTGACAC
>NW_025210227.1:3128-12378 GCF_004010195.1 Chiloscyllium plagiosum
AGACTGTGACACACTGTGACACTCTCTGACACTCTCTTAGATACACTGTGACATGCACTGTTCCTATCTAACACTCTCTGAGACGCACTGCAACACTCTCTGATCCTATCTGACACTCTCTGAGAGGCATTGTGACGCTCTCTGATCCTACCTGACACTCTCTGAGACACATTGTGACACCCTCTGACACCCTCTGAGACACACTGTGACTCACCGTGACACACTGTGACAGACTGTGACAGACCGTGACACTTTCTGACTCTGAGACACATGCTGATTCTCTCTGACACTCTCTGAGACAGAATTTGACACTCTCTGACACTCTCTGAGGCACAGCACGACTCAAAGTGACACCTTCTGACAGGTTGTGACAAACAGTGACATTCTCTGACTTTCTCTGACACTCTCTTAGACTCACCGTGACACTTTATGACTCTCTCTGTCACGCTCTGAGACACACTGTCACGCTCTGACAGACTGACAATTTCTGTGACACACTATGGCACTCTCTGAACGACTGTGACTCACTGAGAAACTCTCAAAGACAGACTGTGACACTTTTTGACTCTCTCTCTGACACTCTCTGAGGCACACTGTGACACTCTCTTAGACACACTGTGAACCTCTCTGACACTCTCAAACACACTGCAACATTCTCTGACTCTCTCTTAAACACGCTGTGACATTCTCTGACACTCTCTAAGGCACACTGTGACACACTCTGACAGACTGAGACACACTGTGACACTCTCTGAGACAGACTGTGACACGTTCTAACACTCTGAGGCACAATGTGACACTTTCTGACTCCCTCTGACTCTCTGAGACACACTGTGAAATTCTCTGACAGACTGTGACACTCTCTGACGCTCTCTGACACACTCTTAGACACACTGTGACACTCTCTGACAGACTGTGACACACTGTGACACTCTCTGACACTCTCTGACAATCTCTTAGACACACTGTGACACTCTCTGATCCTATCTGACACTCTCTGAGACGCATTGTGACACTCTTTGATCCTCCCTGACACTCTCTGAGACACTCTGTGACACTGTGGCACTCTCTGAGACACACTGTGACACTCTCTGAAACCCTCTGAGACACACTGTGACACTCTGTGACACTCTGTGACAGACTGTGACAGACTGTGATTCTTTCTGACTCTGAGACACATGCTGATTCTCTCTGACACTCTCTGAGACAGAATGTGACACTCTCTGACACTCTCTGAGGCACAGCACGACACAGTGTGACACTCTCTGACAGGTTGTGACAAACTGCGACATTCTCTGACTTTCTCTGACACTCTCTGAGACACACTTTGACGCTCTCTGACTCTCTTTGTCACGCTCTGAGACACACTGTCACGCTCTGACAGACTGTGACAATTTCTGTGACACACTATGACACTCTCTGAACGACTGTGACACACTGAGACACTCTCAAAGACAGACTGTGACACTTTCTGACTCTCTCTGACTCTCTGAGACACACTGTGACACTCACTGAGACACACTGTGCCACTCTCTGACAGACTGTGACACTCTCTGATTCTATCTGACATTCTCTGAGACACACTGTAACACTCTCTGACAGATTGTGACACTCTCTGATTCTATCTGACACTCTCTTAGACACACTGTGACACCCTCTGATCCTATCTGACACCCTCTGAGACGCATTGGGACACTCTCTGAGACACACTGTGACACTCTCTGACACAAATGAGACACACTGTGACACTCTCTGACACTCTCTCAAACACACTGTGGCACGCTCAGTCAGACTGTGACACATTGCGACAAACTCTGACACTCGCTGAGACACACTGGAACACTCTCTGACAATTTGAGACGCACTGTGACACTCTCTTATCCTATTTGAGACACACTGTGACACTCTGTGACATACTGTGACACACTGTATCACTCTCAAAGACAGACTGTGACATTTTCTGACTCCCTCTGACTCACTCTAAAATATACTGCAGCCTTCTCTGACAGAGCGTGACCCACGATGTCACTCTCTAAGACAGACTGTGACACACTCTGACTCTCTGAGATACAGTGTAATACAGTCTGATACAGTCTGACTCTCTGTGACACTCTCTGAGGCACAGTATGACACACTACGACACTCTCTGACTTACTCTGATCCTCTCTGAGACACACTGTGACACTCTCTCACAGACTGTGAACCTCTCTGAGACAAACTCTGACCATCTTTGACACTCTCTGAGACACACTGTGACACTCTGTGACTCTCTCTGACACTCTGGAAAACACTGTGACACTCTCTGTCCCTCTCTGACACTCTCTGAGACACACGGTGACGTTTTTTACTCTCTCTCACACTCTCTGAGACACAGTGTGACTCTCTCTGACACTCTGAGATACCCTGTGACGCTCTCTCACACTCTCTGACACGGAAACGCTCTCTGACAGACTGTGACAGACTGTGACACTTTCTGTGACACACAATTACACTCTCTGACGCTGGGTGACATTTTCTGAGACACTGTGACACTCTCTGAGACACACTGTGGCACTCGTTGACACACTCTGACACTCTGTGAGGCACAGTATGACATACTGTGACACTGTCTGACTCCCTCTGGCTCTCTCTGTGGCACACTGTGACACTCTCTGACATACTGTGTCTGACTCTCTCGGACTCACTTCGAAATATACTGTAGCCTTTTCTGACAGACTGTGACACACATGACACGCTCAGAGACAGACTGTGACACGTTCCGACTCTCTGAGACACGCTGTGACTCTCTTGGACACACTGTGACACTCTCTGACTCTCTCTGACACTCACTGAGGCAGACTGAGACACTCTCTAAAACACACTGTGACACTCTCTAACAGACTGTGAAACTGTCTGACACACTCTGCGGCACACTGTGACACGCTGTGACCCTCTCTGAGACCGACTGTGACCCTCTCTGAGACCGACTGTGACACTCTCTGACTCTCCCTGATACTCTGAGGCCCAGCACGACATCTGTGACCCTCTCTGACACTGTGGCACTCACTGAGACACACTATGACACTCTCTGATAGACTGTGACACTATCTGACTTTCTCTGACCCTCTCTGAGACACACTGTAACACTCTCTGAAACACACTGTGACACTCTCTATCTCCAACACACTGTGAGACACACTATGACACTCTGAGAGAAAATGATACGCTGTGACATTTCTGATTTTCTCTGACTCTCTCTGAGGCACACTGTGAGAACCCCTGACAGACGGTGACACACTCTGACCCTCCCTGAGACAGACTGTGACACTTTCTGATGCTCTCTGAGACTCTCTTAGACACACTGTAACATTATTTGACTCTTTCGGACTCGCTGAGACACACTGTGACACTTTCGGACCCTCTTCGACACTCTCTGAAACACACTGTGACACTCTTTGACAGACCGTGACAGATTGTGACACTCTCTGAGACACACTGCGACACTTCCTGACCGACTGTGACAGACTGTGATAGTTTCTCCGACACACTGTGATACTCTCTGACTGACTGTGACATGTCTGAAACTCTCTGACACTCTCTGAGACACACTGTAACACTCTATGACACTCTCTGAGACACACTGTAACACTCTATGACACTCTCTGAGACACACTGTAACACTCTATGACACTCTCTGAGACACACTGTAACACTCTATGACACTCTCTGAGACACACTGTAACACTCTATGACACTCTCTGAGACACACTGTAACACTCTATGACACTCTCTGAGACACACTGTAACACTCTATGACACTCTCTGACACACTGTAACTCTCTATGTCACTCACTGAGACACACTATGACACTCTCTGACAGACTATGAAACACTGTGACATTCTCTGACTTTCTCTGACTCTCTCTGAGGCACACTGTGACACACTGTGACACTCTGAGACATACTGTGACACTCTGTGACATTCTCTGACCCTCGCCGAGACACACTAACACTCTCTGAATCGCTCTGGTACTCACTGAGACACACTATAACACTCTCTGAGACACGCAGTGACACTCTCTGACTGAATGTGACACTCTCTGACAGACGGTGACACTCTGTGACACACTGTGACCCTCTCTGAGACACACTGTGACACTCTCTGACTGAATGTGACACTCTCTGACAGACGGTGACACTCTCTGTGACACACTGTGATACTCTCTGATACACTGTAACACTCTCTGACCCTCTCTGACACTCTCTGAAACACACTGTGACACTCTCTGAATCTCTCTGACACTCTCTGAAACATACTGTGACACTCTCTGACACACTGTGACACTCTCTGAACAACTCTAACTGACTGTGACATTTTCTGTGACACACCATGACACTCTGACAGACTGCGACATTCTCTGACAAACGGTGACATATTCTGAGAAACTGTGACACTCTCTGATACACTCTGTAACACTTTCAGTATCTCTATGACTCCCTGAGACACACTGTGACACTCGCTGACACACTGCGACACTGTCTGACCGACTGTGATACTCTGTCACATGGTGACATTCTCTGAGAAATTGTGACACTCTCTGAGACACACTGTGACACATTCTGACGCTCTCTGACGCTCTTTTAGACACAGTGCGACACTCCCTGACTCTCTCTGACACTCTGAGACCCACTGTGACCCTCTCTGACACTCTCTAAGACACGTTGTGACACTCTCTGACAGACTCTACACTCTCTGAGACACACAGTGACAACCTCTGACCCTGTCTGAGATGGACTGTGAAACTCTCTCACTCTCTGAGGTACCGTCTGAGGCACAGCACGATACACTGTGACACTCTCTGGCAGATTGTGATAAACTGTGACACTCTTCGACTTTCTCTGGCACTCTCTTAGACACACCGTGACACTCTCTGACTCATTCTGACCCACTCTGAGACACACTATGACACTCTCTCACAGACTGTGACCCTCTCTGAGACGAACGCTGACCCTCTCTGACACTCTCTGAGACAGAGTACGACTCACTGTGACACTCTCTGACTCTCTCTGACACACTCTAAAAAGCACTTTAACCTTCTCTGATAGACTGTGACACACTGTGACACTCTCTGAAACACACTGTGACACTCTCTGACTCTCTCTGACATACTCTGAGACACACTATGACACTCTCTGACAGACTGTGACACTCTCCGAGACACACTGTTATACTCTCTGAAACACACTGTGACACTCTCTGACTGTCTCTGACACACTCTCTGACAGACTGTGACACTCTCTGAAACACACTGTGACACTCTCTGACTATCTCTAACACACTGTGAGACACACTATGACACTCTGACAGAAAATGATACACTGCGACCACTTTTTGACAGACCGTGACATATTGTGACACTCTCTGTGACAGATTGTGACACTCACTGAGACACACTGCGACACTTCCTGACCGACTGTGACAGACTGTGATAGTTTCTCCGACACACTGTGATACTCTCTGACTGACTGTGACATGTCTGAAACTCTCTGACACTCTCTGAGACACACTGTAACACTCTATGACACTCTCTGACACACTGTAACTCTCTATGTCACTCACTGAGACACACTATGACACTCTCTGACAGACTATGAAACACTGTGACATTCTCTGACCTTCTCTGACTCTCTCTGAGGCACACTGTGACACAATGTGACACACTGTGACACTCTCTGAGACACACTGTGACACTCTGTGACATTCTCTGACCATCGCTGAGACACACTAACACTCTCTGAATCGCTCTGGTACTCACTGAGACACACTATGACACTCTCTGACTGAATGTGACACTCTCTGACAGACGGTGACACTCTCTGTGACGCACTGTGACCCTCTCTGAGACACACTGTGACACTCTCTGACTGAATGTGACACTCTCTGACAGACGGTGACACTCTCTGTGACACACTGTGATACTCTCTGAGACACACTGTAACACTCTCTGTGACACACTGTGATACTCTCTGAGACACACTGTGACACTCTCTGAAACACACTGTGACACTCTCTGACTGAATGTGACACCTTTTGCCCGCAACCCTGACCCACAGCCGAACTCAGATTCCATGAACCCTGTGGTTACTCAGTGTAAAGCAGCTTATGGTCTCACTCCGAACACAACAGCCAGCCCAGGCACCCAGCTGGTGGGCAGCACCAAAAAGATCCCGTCTCTGGCCCAGATACATGTTTGGATGAGATTGACCGACAGTCTGTAATACACAAAGTGGATGCTGAGGAGCAAACCTAATGAATCGCCATGTGCCTTAGTCCAGCAGGACATTCAGCCCTCCCTGAGGGCCAACAGCTAGGGTGGGGCATCCATGATGAGATGAAAGCAGCGATTCTCACTGCTCGAGGGCAGGATAAGGCATATCTTGCAGAGCTGCTACATAACTGCAGAACAACAACCAGGGGAATGCCCCTCCCCTCCCCCCTGTCAGCTTCACCCGGAGACTCTGGGTCCAATTTGTCTGGATTTTTGGGGATATGACCTGCACCTCTCTTAGTGATGAGAAACTGGGCCCGACCCTTTGTCTCCCATGTCTCAGAAAGGAGGAGGGACACCTGGGATTCCACCCCTCAGACGCCCCCTGTAATGAGGCTTGGGCTCTCTGCTAATTAATTGCTGAATAGGAAATAGACTTTAGGGATTTGCACATTGTGTTACAGGAGCTCAGGGATCAGAAGCGATTGGTAGGGTTTCCCCGAGAATGGGTGCATGGTAGTAGGATACCAAGCACCCTGCCTGGACTAGGGGTTATTTTTGGACAGCGATATCCCAGGAAGCCCACCAGGGCGAATTCCTCAGAAACAAAATTAAAAATGGGCTGAGACCAGGAGGGAAGGCTCCTCCCCCAGCTTGTCCCACACATACCCGCCTCTCACAATGGGCTAGTCAGTAAACTCACAGGGAATTCCTTGTTCACGAACATTTATCACAAACTGACACTAATCATAATGAATGTATCAGGGATACAGTCATCAGAGTGGTGTCCTTCCCCATTGAAATAATTATGTTCCCAACTGACCCAAAGGATAATGGGACAAAGGACAGGGAAATTTGAGGGAAAACACAGAACCCAGAAAAATGATTAACAGACATAAGAAAAGGGAACTCCTTAATGATGTAGTCACGGTATACAGGGCAGGAGTGTTACCGGTCAGTACGCTGACTTGGCTAATTTGGAGAATAAACTCAGGATCCTGACCCAACAACTCTCTAACGAGCCTGAGAAAGACTGAATACAGAAAACCCAGAGGAGACCATGGGACAGCTCGTGGAGAATCAGGCTAACCATCACATAGTTACCAAACTGGAGGGTCACGCCAACACGATTCACCAGATCATCCAAACCCCAATCAGAGATGTCGGTGAGCAGTAAAACCACACCCTGTGCAGTATCTACGGTAACGGGATGGTGGAACAGCTGAGGGAGGAGCTCAGGCAGACCAGCCAAGGGCAAGTCCCATCCCGGGTTAGTGACAAACAGCATAAATATTTGTTCCAGGAGAACACCCACACCAAAATCTCTCACTGTGTGTGACAGCAGCTCACCAAGGGCTGGGTTAGTAACAGCTGTAAGGACACCTCTCGGTGGGACACCTGGGCTTGGTGTTAGGGATTCCACTTAACCCAAGTGTCCAAAGTTAGGATGAAGTTCAAATTATAGGAGTTGTATAAAAAAGGTATTTGGATGGGCTACCATGATTACCTCCCACTTACTGTGGAGATAGAGGGAACATTGACAGGGACCACACTTACGTAAATAGGAAGGAACAGGTCATACCATGACATTCCCATAGCCTGTTATGCAAGAATTCGGCTCCTCTCACATCAAGCTGTGGTCCTATCCGCATTCACCTTGATACATCTCGGGATACCGGTGGTTAGGATTGCAGGCAGCAACAGATGGGTACGATCATGGTGAATAATACCTGGACACACCCTCAGGGGCTGGAAGGTAGATGGAACTCCCCGGGTGATCACCTTGGTTTCATTCATTTGCAGTGTTTGAGTGTTCCTGGCTGGGCCAGTATTGATTTCCTGCCCATAGTTGCCATTACGACAGATTAGCCATGTTAAATTGTCCATTGTGTCAATGGATATTCGGGATAGCTGGAATAGCCATAGGAAGTGCAGGGTTTCAGGGATATCATTGGGGGAGTGGGTCTGAGTTGGATTCTCTTCAGAGGGTCATTGTGGACTCAATGGGCCGAACGGTCTGCATCTGCTCTGTCAAGATTTTATGATATCACTTATCAGCTATAAGACTTAGGGTGTAGGTTTGCTCGCTGATAGGTTTGATATCCAGACGTTTCCTTACCTGGTTGGGCAGCATCATCAGTGGCGACCTCCAAGTGAAGCTATAAGACAATCGGTTTGGAAAACGTACACAATGGCTTTTGCACAGACATCTGGCTACTCTGACAACAAGCAGAACCAACTTTTAAAATTAGGTTTGTAATTTATTGCATTAGCTTCTATTCATTCCATTCAAGTGGATGAGTTGGGGGAAATGTCACAACCTCCTGGCTAAAACACAGATAGACAAGGTTTATTGGCCAAATATATCTCCCAAATCACAAGACCCACACAACAGGCACAGCGCCAGCACAGCATAATGGAAAAGGCAAAGTTAATCTAGACAGACGCATCTACCAAACAAATGATGGCCCAGACAGGAAGGCACCGGGTCCTGCTACACAAAGAAACTAACAGCAACAAGCCATCCAAATGATTGGCAATGCTTCAAACTATTGACGGATTCTCCTAGTTGGCCAGAACGATAGAAAGTTCCTGAAAACCATCCAGAAATGAACAAAAACAGTGTTTATCTGCAGACTGATTGCCTGAATCTCTGGACGCCTTCTGAGGAGACCAGGAACGCAAGAGACAGAGGCCATCTGACCATCCAAAGAGAGAGAGAGGGCGAGAGAAAACAGTCTCGCAGACCCAGAAGCAGAACCAGAGAGAGAGAGAGAGACAGGCTGAAGCAAAACCCAGGGGCATGGGAGAGAGGGAATGTGAAAATCTATTGAGAGAGAGAGTTGAAACCAACAGGGATAACAAGTGTCACCCCTTCAGTCTGTCCATGTTTTAACTCCTCAGTCTTAGTCTGACTTCCCCCTCTCTCCCTCTCTGTCCTTCTGCCTGTCTCTCTGTCACACAAACACACTCTTTCTCTCACACTCTCCCTCTCCCTGTCT
>NW_025210227.1:12672-14652 GCF_004010195.1 Chiloscyllium plagiosum
TTACAGACGTTTCGTCCCCTGTCTAGGTGACATCCTCAGAGCTTGGAAGCCTCCTGTGAAGCACTTCTGTGATCTTTCCTCTGGCATTTATAGTGATTTGCCTCTGCCGCTTCCGGTTGTCAGCTCCAGCTGTCCGCTGCAGTGGCTGGTATATTGGGTCCAGGTCGATGTGTTCGTTAAACACATCAACCTGGACCCAATATACCGGCCATTGCAGCGGACTGCTGGAACTGACAACCGGAAGCGGTAGAGACAAACCACTATAAATGCCAGCGGAAAGATCACAGAAGTGCTTCACAGGAGGCTTCCAAGCTCTGAGGATGTCACCTAGACAGGGGATGAAACGTCTGCAACAAAAATTCCCAGCTCGGCGAACACAACCACAACAACGAGCACCCGAGCTACAAATCTTCTCACAAACTTTGAACACCTCTTCTCCATCCTGTCTCAGACTTTGCGTCTCATGCTGTCTATGGGATATAGGTAAACTAATGTTTCTTCTGCAGATCTGCAATTCTGGAATTATAATTTTTGATACAGAGTAAATGAACTCACATCAATGTGTAATTGTTTTAACCAAGAGCTGAGTCAACAAGAATGGGAACTATGTGAAGGAAATATATAATTGTTTTTGTATCAGTTAAAAATGGTATGTTAGCATGAAACGTGATTGCAAAACAATGGAAGATGTATGGGCAAATAGATAAGAAGTTGTAAGGGGATGACCTCGGCTTGTATAACAGTCGGTAAAAACATCTGTTTCCCACTTTGTACGGAGACACAGGAACAAACCCTAATTAAAGAGGTCATAAAGGTCAGAGTGGCCTCCGGAGAGGCCCAGATGGAAAGAATATGCCTAACGATGACCTGCAGTGGGATGACGTCAAACGACCTGATGAGGCCAGAGAAGAGCATTCTATCACGGACAAGGCCGGATAAGCAGGAATGGTGGGATCAGTCTTAGGGAAGTGAATGATGTAAATGGGGGGGAAACAATGAAATAAGAAAAAGTATGTACGGACCCAAATTATATAAATATCGAGAGTTTGTTGAATTTGATGTGTTTTTGACCCTGCCTTGTGGACATTACACCCACTTGCAAGTGTAAAATAAAGGACACTGCTGATTCAGATTTTCATCTCGGACTGCAATTATAGAAGTGAGTGAGCTTTGTTTCTCACACTGTCCCTCTTTCAATCTCTCTATCTCTCACAGCAGCCACTCCTTTCTCCACCAACCCCAAAACCCCAACAAACAGCCCCCCATCTCTGGCTGTCCAACTCCTCCCTTGTCTCCCAATCTCCCCCTTCCCATGTAGACCCACAGCTCCTGGGCTGGAGGACATGGTGCAGAGACTAACACACCTTTTGACTGACTGCTGTCATGCACAGAATGATTCCACTCTGCAACCATTCCCCAGCCACACACACTGCCCTTCTCCCTCCATATGTGTCCTTCTTCCTCTCCCTGTTTCTCACTGCCCATCTCTCTCTCTCCTCAATTTCTCCATCCCCACACTCTCCATGTCTCGCTTTCTCTTTTTGTCACCCTCCCCTTCTCTTTTTCTTCATTTCAGACTCAATGAGTAAAGTACTTTTATGTCCCTTACACTAACCCCCTCCCCACAGTCGGGGTAACATTCGGGAGAGACCAGGAAAAGGTTGATCCCCCGCATTAACTATACAGCATCCAGCGACACAGAGATAAACTCTTCCCATGTCCCTTCCCCAGTCACTGGGACAGGGCTCTAGGGAGACAGAGGGAGAGAAACTCCAAGAGAGAAAGAGAGATGGGTAGACAGACAGTGAGAGAGAGGAGAGAATAAGAGAAAGACGGGCAGGCAGAGGGTGGGACTGAAAGTGAGAAGAACTGAAAAAGAGCAGGAGAGAGGCAGAGAGAGAAAGTGCGAGAGAGAGAGTAAAACCCCAGGAAGAGAAATACAATGTCAGACAGATACAAGGTGAAAAAGGGGAGGCAAAG
>NW_025210227.1:15033-18820 GCF_004010195.1 Chiloscyllium plagiosum
GTGTGTGTGTGTGTGTGGGTGTGTCCGTGTGTGTGTGTGCTTTCGTCTGATGAATCCGTATAGCAGAATAATTTGATTCTCTGTCTCTTCACTGTCTGGGTTTCAGCGCCCAAATCAAATGCTAAATCATTCACGATCCTATTGAATAGTAGAGCAGGCTCGCGGGGCTGAATGGTCTCCTCTTATTCCTATTTTGGATGGTCTTATGTTCTTAATGCTCTCTCCCAGATCTTGGCTCCGACACTGGAGGTTACGATGACACAAGGGCCTGATCTGTAGAGTGCTGCACTCTTCCTGAGTCTCGGAGGGAACCAGCCTGATTTGGATTGGAGTTGCAGCCTCTCAGTGAGAAGTGAAATCTCCTTGAGGTTCCCCTCAGTCTCTCACTGTAAGGTGGAGCAGGCCAGTCTCAGGGAAGGAAACAGCAGGCCAGATGTGCTCTGTCCTCCAGCTCCATTTCAGAAGGCCATGTGGGCGGGGCTTGTTTCCTTCATCAGCTTCCCGTGCTCTCCCTTCTGGGTTAGGGTAGTGGCTGAATGGCCTTGCTCCTGGCTCCGATTGAGGTGCAGGCTGCCTATGATTGGGTTATACAGGGTATGCCCCTGGAGTGAAGTCAGTTAGCTCAGTTGGCTGGACAGTTGGTTGATAAAGCAGCGGAAAACCAATAGCGTGTGTTCAATTCCCACACCAGCTGGGGTTACCCTGAAGGACTCTCCTTCCCAACCTCTCCCCTCAGCTGGGGCCATACTGACCCTCTGATTAAAACACCACCAGACACCGCTCTGTAATGAGGAGCTGTCCCATGCTCTGGTAAGATTACGGTGACATTACATTGGTTTGTACCTGGAGCTCTGTGTGCAGGACTAGTCACTGCATTGCCATAGGGATGCTAGTGTGTCGGGAAGGTTTTCTGGTTGAATCCCCACGGGAATGAACAGCACTCTCTTTCCCCCAGTTAATCCACTCTTGCAGCTTTTGTGTCTTTGGAGACACAAGGACCAATTCACCTGAAACAGCAGCTGGATTTTATATTCATGAGCACCCAATAAGATTGGCTAGTTTACATGCACACGCACACACACACTCCCTCAAACACACACAGACACACTCTCACACACACATACACAAAGGAGCCCGCCACACACAGGTTCTCTTACACACACAGACACACAGTCCCTCAAACACAAACACAGACACACTCTCACACACACATACACACAGGCACAACTCTCTCACACACAAGCACACACTATATCTCTCACACACATATACGCACAGACATACACTCCCTCAAATACACACATGGACACACTCTCTCACACATACACGCAGACACACTCTCTCTCATTCAGACACACTCTGTGTCACACACACACAGACACTGTCTCTCACGCACACACAGACACACACTCTCTCACACACAGACACACTCTCTCTCACAGACACACTCTCTCTCACACACACAGACACTCTCTCTCACGCACACAGAGACACACACTCTCTCTCACACAGAAACACTCTCTCTCACACAAATACACACACTCTCTCTCATTTACACACACACTCTCACACACACAATCTCATTCTCTCACACACTCACTCACTCTCACGCACAGAGACACACTCTCTCTCTCACACACACACTGTCTCTCACACACATACAAACAGACAGAGACACAGACACACGCTCCCTCAAACACACACAGACACACTCTCTCACACACACACATAAACACACAGTTACTCTCTCTCTCACACACATACACACACAGACACACGCTCCCTTAGACACACTCTCTCTCACACACACACACTGACACTCTCTCACACACGCAGACACTCACCCTCACACACACAAAAACACACAGTTACATTTTCTCTCACACACACATACATACGCAGACACACACTCCCTGAAATACACATAGACTCTCTCTCTCTCACACACACATTGACACACACACTCTCTCTCTCACACACTCATGGACACACACACTCTCTCTCACACACAGACACACTCACTCTCACACACATGCACACACACACACTCTCTCACACACACATGCACACACTCTCTCACACAAGACACACTGTCATACACACACATAGACACACAGACACACACACAACTAGACACACAGACACATTCTCTCACACACAGACACACTCTCTCACACACAGGCACACTCACACACACATACACACAGACACACTCTCACACACATATACACACATACACACAGTCTCACGCACACCCTCACTCACACACATGCACACAGAGACACACACACCCTCAAACACACACAGCTACACGCTCTCACATGAACATGCACTTTCTCTCTCACGCACACATATACACACACACAGAGATACACATGCATCCACTCTTTCACACACACAAACACGGGCAGTCTCTCTCTCTCTCTCTCACACACACACACACACCTGTAAAGGCATGGTTGAGGCATTGCTGGAGAAATGATTTCTCCGAGGACTGAACCCTTATCTCGAATGATGACTGCTCCAGGGGGACAGACAGCAGCTACAGATGACTTGTTGGATCTTCCTGTGCACCACCTCTTGCATCGACAGCATTAGTCTGTTTGGGGGTCTGCTTTCCTAAAGCGTCTCCAAGCAACAAGTGACAATAGATTGATGAACGTTTTCCTCCAAACCATGTTTCAGACAATAGACAATAGTCAATAGGTGCAGGAGTAGGCCATTCAGCCCTTCGACCTGCACCGCCATTCAATATGATCATGGCTGATCATTCCTAATCAGTATCCTGTTCCTGCCTTATCTCCATAACCCTTGATTCCACTATCTTTGAGAGCTCTATCCAACTCGTTCTTAAATGAATCCAGAGACTGGGCCTCCACTGCTCTCTGGGGCAGAGCATTCCACACAGCCACCACTCTCTGGGTGAAGAAGTTTCTCCTCATCTCTGTCCGAAATGGTCTACCCCGTATTTTTAAGCTGTGTCCTCTGGTTCAGCACTCACCCATCAGCGGAAACATGTTTCCAGCTGCCAGAGTGTCCAATCCTTTTATAATCTTATACGTCTCAATCAGATCCCCTCTCAGTCTTCTCGACATATGCTGCTGTTATTTTTCACTGATTGTTTAAAATGGTCTGAATCATATGAAATGGGGAGTGGCTTCCATTTCCAATTACAACACCAGAATGCCTCGTGGACTCTAAGGAAATGATCAGGAAATTGCATCAGTTCCTTTCTATCCTCTGCACTCTGTACAAACAGATAGTGCTCCCTCAGTACCTCAGATAGTTCTCCCTCAATACCCCAGATAGTTCTCCCTCAATACGCCAGATAGTTCTCCCTCAATACCTCAGATACTTCTCCCTCAGTATCTCAGATAGTCCTCCCTTAATACATCAGATAGTTCTCCCTGACTACCTCAGACAGTTCTCCCTCAGTACCTCAGACAGTGCTCCCTCAATAGCTCAGATATTTCTCCCGCAGAACCTCAGATAATTCTCCCCCAGTACCTCAGATAAATCTCCCTGAATACCCCAGATAGTTCTCCCTCAATACATCAGATAGTTCTCCGTCAGTACCTCAAATAGTTCTCCCTCAGTACCTCAGATAGTGCTCCCTCAATACCTCAGATTGTTCTCCCTCAGTACCTCAGATAGTGCTCCCTCAATACATCAGAAAGTGCTCCCTCATTACCTAAGAAAGTGCTCCCTCAATACCTCAGAAAGTGCTCCCTCAGTACCTCAGAAAGTGCTCCCTCAATACTTCAGATAGTGCTCGCTCAGTACCTCA
>NW_025210228.1:0-7239 GCF_004010195.1 Chiloscyllium plagiosum
TACTGGTTGCTTTCCCAAGGAAGCAGCATGTGTAGGGCATGGAAACAGACCTTTTGGTCCAACTTGTCCTTGCTGATGAGATACCCTAAATTAATCAATTCCCATTTGCCAACCTTTGGCCCCTATCCCTCCAAACCCTTCCTGTTCATATACCCATGGAGGTGTCTTTTAAATGTATTTGTACTAGCCTCCACCACTTCTTCTGGCAGCTCATTGCACATAAGCATCAGACTCTGCATGAAAAAGTTGTCCCTTAGGTCCTTTTTCAATCTTTCCCCTGTCACCTTTAACCTATGCCCTCTAAATTTGGATTTCCCTGCCCAAGGGAAAAGACCTTGACTTATTAGAAGGAAGGCTAGTGTTTATGATGGATTGGGTTGCTTCCACTAGGCAAAAGTGAGGACTGCAGATGCTGGAGATAAGAGTCGAGAATGTGGTGCTGGAAAAGCGCAGCTGTCATGCAGCATCCGAGGTGCAGGAACATTGACATTTCGGGGAAAAGCCCTTCATCAGAAATTAGGCTAGGTCGGGGGTGGAGACATAAATAGGAGGGGCGTGAGGCTGGAGGGATGGTAGCTGAGAGTGCAATAAGTGGTTGGAGATGGGGGTAAAGGTGATAGATCGGAGGGGAGGGTGGAGCGGATAGGTGGGAAGGAAGATGGACAGATGGGACAGGTCATGAGGATGGTGCTGAGCTGCAAGGTTGGAACTGGGGTAAGGTGGGGGGAGGGGAAATGACAAAACTGGTGAAATCCACATTGATGCCCTGGGGTTGGAGGGTGCTGAGGCGGAAGGTGAGGCGTTCTTCCTCCAGGTGGTTAGGCAGTGGTAATGGAGGTGGCCCAAGACCTGCATATCCTCGGCGGAGTGGGAGGGGGAGTTGAAATATTTGACCATGGGGCAGCGGGGTTGGTTGGTGCAGGTGTCCCAGAGATGTTCTCTGAAGTGCTCTGTGAGTAGGCATCTTGTCTCACTCAATGTACAGGAGACTGCATTGGGAGCAACGGATACAATAAATGACATGTGTGGAAGTACAGGTCAAACTTTGATGGATGTGGAAGGCTCCTTTGGGGCCTTGGATGGAGGTGAGGGGGGGAGGTGTGGGCACAGATTTTGCAATTCCTGGAGTAGAGAAGGACAATGATCTTTCAGTAATGCTGTGTATTCCCCAGAGAGCTGAGACTGCTCTCACCTGGGTGGGAACCTTACAATAGACTGGAAAAGTGCTGCTGCTGCTGTATAGGGTCTCACTGAGATCATATCTCGAGTAGTGTGAACAGAGTTAATTTCCTCACTGAGGAAATGTTATTGGAATTAACTCGATGATTGTTCCCTCAATTTATTTCTGCAAGAATCTCTACAGTGTGGAAGCAGTCCATTTGACCCATCGACAACACACTGATCCTCCGAAGACCATCCCATCCAAACACCACCACCCACCCCACCCAATCTTTATAACCTGGCATTTTCCATGACTGATGCACCTAGCCTCCACATCCCCGGACATTATGGGTAAATTAGCGTGGCCATTCCATTTTACCTACATATCTTGGGACTGTGGGAGGAAATTGGAGACTGTATTTGAAAATGAATCTCTGGTGCAGTGTGGCAGCAGTGTTAACTCAACTTGCCTGCATATTTCAGCTCTTGAAAAGTGACAGTTGAGGAGGGAGATTCCATAAGTCCCCAAAACTGTTGTTGAGCGACAGGAGGAGGGCATTGAGATCTTGAACGGCTTGGTCAGGAACAGGAGCAGGACATGCAAGCCTTCGAGACTATAATATAAGGACAGCAGGAGGACATTCAGCCTAGTAAGTGTGTAAAGCAGGAACAGAATGAGTCCAATCAGCCACTCATGCCTTTAACACAGCAATTGGAGCAGATCTTTTACAGTCTTGTGACTGTTACATGGGAATTGTGAAAGGAAACGTAGAGGTTATAGAAAACAAAGAAGTTAGAATAACCAGCTTCACTAGGGAATGGAAAGTAACGAAAAGTTTATTCATAATGAAGGCAAATTGTTAGAATCCGTTATGAAGGAATTAATAGCAAGATATTTTCAAAGTCAAGACATAATCCAGCACAGGCAACTTAGCTTTATAAAGGATAAATCATATTTGAATGATTTGACTAGCTTCCTTAAAAATTGACAAACGAGGTGGATAATGGGGATCATATAGATGTATTATACCTGGATTTCCAGACAGCAGTGTGTAGCGTGCTTCACAAAATATTGCAATGCACAAGAAGATCACATGGGGAAGGGAAAGATTTATTTACTAAGAGAGATGATTGACTAAGCAATAAAAAGCTATGATATGGAGCCGCAGGGGCGGGGTCAGACAAGGTCAAAATTCACTCGACAGTAGGTTTTAGTGCAACGTGTTTATTTGAAAACACAAGCTTCCAGAGCGCTGCTCCTTCATTAAGTGTTGGAGAGAGAGGACTACCTTAAACACATAAATTATAAGGATTGTACAACTCATGCACATGAAAGGTACGCACCTAGGATGGCTCTTAAATCCTTAATCACTTAGAATGGAGGTTCATATCTTGATTGATAAAATGCAAATCGCATAATTTATTTCAAGTCACTGCCTGGAGATACCTTCAGGCATTATTGATGTAAAAGAAGTGACCCCTCCAGCCAGACAATGTATTTCTGGCGACAGGTCTTGTTTGGAGTCTGTCAGTGTCTTCGCATGGAGTCAGATTGGGCTTGTTCCCAAAGTACGAGTTCATAAAATACAGCATTGACTGACTGCCTCCAAACTGTATGTTTTTGGAACAAAATGAAGTGTATCTGCAAATGCAAACGTGTACATGCAAATTCACACCACAAATTTATACGTGCATAGATATGTGTGTGAACGAGGGTGTCTGTGAGATGGGCAGAGAGACAATGTGTGTCAGTGAGAGAGACTAAGGAGGTATGTGTGTGTGAGTACAGGAGGGAAACCGAATGGATGTGGGCATGGGTCTAACAGAGCTGAGTGTGCGTGTGAACATGTGAGACAGGACGATTATGAATGTGTGTGTCATTGGAGCGGATAGGGAGAGTGTGCATCAGTGTATGTAAAGGGGAGAGTGAGAATGTGTGCTTGCCCAGGCTAAGACACAGACAAATTTGGCAGATCCATTTCCCCACACACTCACTCCGTGGTTTCAGAGCTTCCCCTCTCTGCAGCCTCTGTTCCATTGTTATTCATGTTGCAGACCCGGATGCTGTAACTACAGTCCTCATGCTCCATCGAGAGTTGGGTCACCAAATCCTCAGGTCTCCCTGAATGTCTGACGTCGCTCACAGCACAACCTCCAACAAACTATCCCCAGCAGCTCCACTAACTTTTCAATAAAATGAGTCATTCAGAAGCCCCTGAGCTACAAGTTCGATGCCTGCTCCTTTACAATAATATTCGAGGGGCTTCCTCGTGTAACTGACTGCACGATCAGCTGAGAGGGACAAACACAGGTGTTCAGTGGACAGGCACAGACCAAGTATCAAAGGCGTGAGTCAAAGCTATTGGAATCCCCCTGCCCTACATGGAACACCACATGGGACAAGCGGCAAGTGAACAAAAGCCCGACACACACACTATTTCAATATTTTTGAGCTTCATAATGCCAGCACTCGAGATTGCCAAAAACCAAAGCCAGGGAAAGATACAGAAAGAAAAAAAAAACACAAATAATTAATAAACTGATAACTTCGAGAAAATATGATTAAGGAGGCATGGGAATGGACGTAACTGGAGAAGGGAAAAAAATGATGGGACAACTCACACGAATGCAAACATTGAATAAAGACATTGCCAGATCAGCTGGAATTTCCATTGCCTCAAAGTCTGAATCTACCGCACAGAACCAGCCCTGACACCATAAACTGGGACAAGGTAACAGCCAGGATGGAGAGCTGTGCAGACCGTGCTCAGAGATTACTTCCTAAACTGGACTATCTGCCCAGCATTGCAAACCTTTGCCAGTATATTGCAACCCTCCACCACTACCGTCTGTCTCCTACCTTTGAACAAAATTTATATCCATATGTCTAGTTCTCCATATATTCATATCAACCAACCGTGTTAACCAGATGCCTATGCACAACATTATTAAACGCCTTACCAAAGTCTATGTTGACAATGCACACCTTTCTGCCGCAATTAATCATCTTAGTCGCTTCTTCAAAAAAAACCCAGGCAAGTTAGTGAGACACAATATCGCTTGCACAAAGCCATGTTGAAGATCCCTAATCAGTTATTGCCATTCAAAATACGTGCAGATCCAATGCCTGATAATCTCCTCCAACAAATTACCCACTACTGACATCAGGCTCACTGGCCTTTCCCTATCACCCTTAAATCTTAAATCATTTAAGTAATGGCATCATATTAGGCAACCTCTAGCGTGGGATATAGGTAAAGTAGTGTTACTTCTGCAATTATAATTACTTATGCAAGGTAAATGAACTCACACCAGTGTGTAATTGTTTCAACTAAGAGCTGAGTCAACATGAATGGTAACTATGTGAAGGAAAGACATAATTGTTTTTGTATTATCTGAAATATGCCTGCAAATAATGATAGATGTTACAGACAAATAGATAAGGTGCTGTGAGGGGAGGGAGTTAAGCCAGATATGCTTGCACAAGGGGTAGTTATAAGCATCTGTTTCCCACTTTTACAGAAAGACTGGAACAAACCCCAATTAAAAGGTCATAAGGATCAGTATGGTTGGGGAAAGCACAGATGGAGGGAGTAATAATGGTGAAGAAAGGATTTACCTAACAATGGGCCACAGCGGGATGTGTTCAAACGGCCTTGTGAGGCCAGAGATAAGCATTTTTTCACAGACAAGACCGGATAAGGCAAGAGATAATCAGGAGTAATGGGTGCCGGTCTTAGAGAAGTGGAAGATGTAAACGTGGAGAAGCAATGGGATAAAAAATGGAGCAAAATTACATAAATATCGTGTATTAATTGAATGCAGTTTGTGTGTGTCCCTGCCTTGTAAAGAGTGGACATCACACCCTCTTGCAAGGGTAAAATAAAGGACACTACTGATTCAGATTTTGCCTCGATTATTGACGCGAGTGAGCTTTGTTTCTCACATCTAGTCTTCCGGCACCTCACCTGTGGCTATCAATGATACAAATATCTCCGCAAGAGGCCCAGTAATCACTTCCCCAGCTTCCTTCAAAGTTCTAACAAACACCTAATAACGTCGTGGACATTTATCCACATTTGCACAATTTAAGACCTCCAGCATCTCCTCTGTAATACAGACACTTTACAAGATGTCAGTTTTTTTTCTAAGTTATCTATCTTCCATATCCTGCACAGTGAATACTAACACAGAATATTCGTTCAGAACCAGCCCCATCTCCTGCAATTCTGCACATCTGTGACCTTTCTAATCTTTAAGGGACCCTATTCTCTCCCTAGTTATTCTTGTATCCTTAATGAATTTATAGAATTGCATTAGATTCTCCTTAACCCTATTTGTCAAAGCTATCACATGCTCCATTTTTGTGCTCCTGCTTTCCCTCTTAAGTATACTTCTGTGGCCTTCAGACTCTTCCAATGCTTCATTTTAAATCAGGAATTAAGAAGCTAATGATGACCATTTCGATTGTCAGAAAAATCCATCTGGTTCACTAACATCCTTGAAGGAATCAATCTGCCATCCTTACCTGGTCTGGACTGCATGTGACTCCAGACCCACAGCAATGTGGTTGACTCTTAACTGCCCTCTGGGCAATTAGGGATGGGTAATAGATGCTGGCCTAGCCAGCGACATCCTCACTCTGCGAATGAATTAAGAAAAAAACTTTGGTTCCTGCTGTCTGTACCTGACACATGCTTCCCTGTTATCCGTGACCAGAACCTCAATTTCTCCAGTCCTCCAGCATTCCTTCTACCTACCAGCCTGACCCTCACCCTGACAGGTACATATTACCTCTGTGCTCTTGACATCTCATTTTTGACGGTTACCCACCTCTCAACTGGCCCCTTACCTGCGAATATATGTCCCAATCGACTTTGGAAAGTTCTTGATTAATATCATCATTTTTTTAAACAATATAGAACTTTAAGCTTTAGACGTGATTCGTCCTTTTCTATCACTATTTTGAAATTATGATGACTTGCCATAAAGTGCCCCCCCTCAGCCACCCCTTCTCACTGCCTTATTTCCCAACGGTATGGTGAGGTTTAGCTCCTTCTCTGTGATGGATACCATTGGACAAGCAGCTGCAGCTTTTTAATTGGGATTGGGGTCAGAAGAGTCTTCGACTCATTGGGCTGAATCTAACAATAATTTGCCATTTTCATTGCGTATGACAGAGGGTTATCCGTACGAGGCTGAGATAGTTCCCTCGTGCTATCTTATCAAACTCACCTCATTAACTACCCACCCCACCACATGGTGTCCCTCTCATTCAATGCCAGCCGATTCCCCATCATGGTTGGAAGTATTCACCATCGCCCGGGTGCCCCTGGATATTCCGTGATCCCTGGCTTTAGTGCCATCTTTAAAAGGCCAATGGGCACACGATTGAGCTTTCTCAGTATGGAGCTGCCCTGCACAGTTTACGCTGAGCATGGCAGATTTGAGCCAATTACACCATAGTTTGTCGACAGGGGCACGAGGTCCTGATGGAGGGGGACTAGTGTCTTCCCAGGGGGGGCCACACCACCAGACCCCCCGAGCATGGTCTGAGCTCACCACCCAGCTCAGTGCAGTATCTGCAATCTGAAGAAATGTCCAGCAATACGGGACAAGCATCAATAACTTTCCTCCCTCTGTTAGGGTAAGGGTCACCCCCACGAACATGGCTCATGCTCCACCCCTCTCACTGCTGCATGCAGCAACTTCCTCCCTCTCTCTTTCCCCTCTACTTTCTCTCCCTCATTAATAGCACCGCATGGATACAACACTGTGGACTGACTCCCTCTGGACACGTCACCATCTCCCCTCCTCCCACACCAGCACTAACAGCAGGGACACTCACTCCCACATTCACTCCCTCCCTTTCTCACATTCCAGGAGAAACAGCCTGGAATAGGATAGAAAGGGACAAGTCGGGTGGTGGAGTGCCCGATATTCGTCTCATCCAACCGCCCCCCCCCCCCCCCACTCCCCATACTTGTGTGTCTGTGTTTGATTCTGTGAGTATCTATATGTAGGTGCAGGTCTGACAGTCTCTGTGGTGTTTAAAATGACACAATCTTTCCCTCAGCT
>NW_025210228.1:7351-18822 GCF_004010195.1 Chiloscyllium plagiosum
TGTGACGAAACTGTTCTGTATTTTCAAAGATATTTGAAAAACCAAATATCCGTACAATATGAGGGACTTACAGTAAAAGATTTGTTGTCTTCTCAGAGATTAAAAAAAAACTCTGCCACTGATGCAGTGGTATGGGGAGGCCAGCAGAAGGTAGCATTGTATTAATCTAATCACAAACAAATATCCGTACAATATGAGGGATTTACAGTAAAAGATTTGTTGTCTTCTCAGAGATTAAAAAAAAAACTCTGCCACTGATGCAGTGGTATGGGGAGGCCAGCAGAAGGTAGCATTGTATTAATCTAATCACAAAACTAAGTGTTCAACAGTGCTGCCTCATAGCGCCAGGCACCCGGGCTCGATTCCAGCCTCAGGCGACTATCTGTGTGGAGTTTTATATTCTCCCCGTGTCTGCCTGGGTTTCCACCGGGTGCTCCTGTTTCCACCCACAGTCCAAAGCTGTGGATGTTAGATGAATTGGCCATGCTAAATTGCTCATCGTGCCCAGGGATGTGTACGTTAGGGGCACTAGTTATGGGTAAACGTAGGATAGTACTTGAACGGGTCTGGGTGGGTTACTCTTCGAAGGGTCAGTGTGGACCTGTTGGGGTGAAGGGCCTGTTCCCACACTGCAGCGATTCTATGAACCATAGGGACAGACAGAGAGAGAGGAGGAGGGAGACTTTGATTCCAATTTCTATGCATTTACTTCAAAAACAGAATTGCACAGCGCTGCAACTTGGATACTGGCACTAATATACATAACACAGATAGAGATACGCACACAGACATGGACATTTACACAAAAACAAATGAACATACCCCCGCATACAGGCACACACGGTGTTTAACACAAAGATATATACGTTGTTTATTAATAAGTGATCAATGGTCAGTCGGAGAAGGCAGGAGAATGGAAATATTTTATCTGCGATCAAATGCCATGGCAGTCTAGATGGGCTGAATGACCTAATTCTGTTCTGATGTTCATTGTTCATATGATCCTGTGGTGCTGGAATTGTCGTTCCATGCGGTAAGTGGAGGCAGAATTTGATAAGTACTTGATTTAGGAGAATTACTATGGACAGGTTTGAGGGGCTGAGTGGGCGATATCTGCTACTAATTGTCGTCTCCTTATATGTCAAAAGAATGGTGATTGGTTTGAGGGGAACACATTTGAAAATAAGGACCCTTCCGATTCCAGACTGAGACAGGGATATTCCTTTCTCTTTAGGGTTGTGTGATCTGTGGTGTTCACATCCCGATGGAGCAGTGAAGACTGGGTTACTGAAAACACTCAAGGTTGAGTTCCATAGATCTTTGATGAACAAGAGAATCGATGTTTATTGGGAACAAACAGGAACGGGATGTTTAGTTACAATCACATCGACAATGCATATCCTGAATGGTGCAGCAGTCGAGGGGGGCTGAATGGCCAGCTGTTGCTCCTAACCCATGTGTTGTTCTCTCAAGCACTCAGTAATGTTACAGAGATAAAAAGATCCCATTCAATCAGTCAGCATCGTTATAATGAGACAGAAGGAGACCATTCTGCCCTCTAAGGATTTATGCACGAATAGATTGAAGTCATTCAGCCCGCTATGTACATTACAATGTATATATGAGGCCATCTAACCTTTCTAGCCTGCTGCTCAGCAACAGGGGAAACCCAGTGAACTATCAGGGAATAAATATTCGGGATATATGTTCATATTCAGGTTGTAATGTTGTAACTGTGTGGAGTTCCTTGGGGATCAGTGTGAGATTATCAACTATTTATAATCTATATCAATGACTTGGTTGAGAGGACTGATTGTCTTGGAGCTCAGTTAGCTCATTCACCAAGATAGTCGTTTCACTGGACATGGAGACTCTGCAATGGGATCCAGATGGGGAGGTTAGTGAGCAAAACATTGATCGGAAACAGTATAATGTGGGTTAAGAGAAGTCAGTGTTGTGTTGAACAGAGAAAATAACAGTAACCTAATTAAATGGAGAGAAAGTCACAGAGCTCATTGGTACGGAAGGATTAGTGCATTCCGGTACATGAGCCACAAAATTCTAGTCAGCAGATTCAGCCAATAATTAGAAAAGGGTAAGGAGATCAGGAGGCGGTCATTCAGCCATTCAAGACCCTTGTACAGAAATAGGAGGGTGCTATTGACGCCCCAACAAGACAAACCAATAAAACAGAGACTGCACGGATAGACTGCTCCTTGCCGTTCCTCCTGGCTCCATTGCAAATGGTACACAATGAATACATTAAAGTGGTTTGTTGACGGTGAGGAGGAAGGGCACCTCCGAGAAGGCAGATCAGTATCCCCTGTGGAGTTCAGAAGCTGTTGGGAATGGCTAAATTATTTTGGAGTTAGGCATTGCAGTTGCTGACAGCTTTGTGAACAATGTGACGCTCAGTGCAGGGTCACACACCAACTGCACATTGAGGTGGTGAGAGTTCATTCAGAGCCTGAAGCTCTCTGTCAATCAACATGGGAGCTCCACAGAGGTACATTGACTACCAAGAAGTAGGTACCATAGGCAAAATGTAATTTCTCATGCCATCAATTTCTTTCTGTGGGCATAATGTGTGTTGTCCATAATCTTCAAGTTTCACTGCAGCCAACTCTTATTCTCTCACCGGGCTACAAATTAAACATCCATTTCCTTCACACTCTCCTCATGTTACCATCATCCCAGAGATTATTCTGATAAAACTCCTTTGTACTGTCTCTGTGATTAGGAGATCATTGCTTATAAAGGAGAGAAAGTCTGTCCACAAAAGCCAAAATACTGCCTCAACAACACTCCACAACTGCAGGAAGGTGTTTTTACTCCTAAACGTGATTAATTTTGTAATGGACGCTGGAATTCCATTTCCTGTCCTGATTAATGGATGCCCTGCATGAATCCTGTTCGTGACATGTGACCAAGGGCATTCCGGTCCTTTTTGCCAAAAGCACTCACCCAACCTCTCACCTTCTACTAAATACAACATGAAAAAGACTGTATGTGTTGTTCACGTTGAAATAATTTCTTTTCATTACAAATATCGATGTTCCAAACACTGATACATGTGATACCCAATGAGCAGTGGCCTTCGGTACAAAGAGGACCCGAGTTTCTGTATTCTCTCCATCACCCAATTCTCATTCCACGTAGGATATCCCCCCTTACCCAAGGATTGTAACTTTCTTGACTCACCTGTGTGACACCATATCAAAATTCTGCAAATTCCAGTGCACCATTCCTCGTAGTTCTCATTCATCAATATCACAACCATCATCCTCCACAAACTCCAGTACATTTAGCAAAGATAGTTTTCCTGTCCTTATCTAGGTTGACGCTGCTCAATTATATCATTATTCTCCAAAAATCTAGTTATCATTAATTACAAAAAATGTTCATACTTTCCTCTCAACTGACATCAAGTTATCCACCAGTTAGTTTTCTGTTTTCACTCTTTGTCCTGTTTAAAATATTTATGATCACAATAGCGACGTTCCAGTCTTCAGGATACTTTGCATAATGTAAAGAGCTTTGACCTCCTTACTTACTTAAGGAAAAGGCAGGACAGAAGGAGACCATTGATCCATCATGTCTGCACCAGCTCCGAAAAAAGTTGTCCAGCAAGCTCAATTCTCCAGCCCTATCTCTGCAACTCTCTAAATTCGTCACTTATCTGGTCCAGCAGCTTACCAATCAACAACACAAAGAGTTTTTTCCAGTACTTCGACTTTACTAATTCTAAATTTCTTAACTTGTTCACTTTCACACGTCACCCTGTTCTCTAATATTTACAAAGAAGATTTTCTGTTGCTTCCTCTGTGGAGACAGAACCAACGTATTCACCTCACAGGACAGAGATGGCCTCTGTCACCTCGTGAATACATGAGAGAATTGGACTCTGGCATAATGGATATGTTATCCACTCCAACCTGGCAAGTTCCAGAATCAAAATAGATGATGGACATTTTGAGTACAGTCCTCTCTCTGGTGTGAGACTACAGGTTATACTGGATGAGGTTACACAGCTGTGTGACCTCCCCATTGTTGAAATAAACTGGCTTCACACTTTGCACTTGGAAAAGCTTCAAATTTGGGAAATATTTGTGGAAATCTCAGAAAGGATACTGCAGTATCCTGCTCCTCCCTATGCAGTCTCTGCAGACCCAGATACCCTGTAAAAGCTATCCCATACCTTGCACAGGGTAGAGACAGCAGGCCCTCAGATCTCGCCGAATGAATGTAGCAGCTAACAACACAAATTCGAGAAAACCATCCAACGAACCACCACTGACATTCCATTGACAGGAGCAAGTCAATACCTATATACATGGCACACCCACTCTATGTTGAAAATGCCTACCTCTCCCCCATTTCTATTCCTGGCTGATAAACCGTTACACATCTGTGCAGTCCCAGTGACATGAAATATGAATAGTTCTGCTCTCCATGAAAGTAGTTGACAATTTTCTGTACATCAGTCACGATAACAGCAACACTGCTATTGCTGCTGGAGATACTCGCGGAGGGGGGGGGGGGGGGGGTGAGGGGGGGGTGAGGAAGGGATGATGATCTCGCAGGATTTTCCATAAACTATAAGTCCAGGGACTCAGGTAATGACTCAAACCCGAACTTCAATTGAGCCACAGCAGATGGTGGAATTTGAATTCAATAAATATTTGGAATTAACAATCTAATGAAATATTGATGATTGTTAAAACTAAGAACACCTGTCTCACTAGTGGCCTTCAGGGAAGGAATGTTGCTCCTTTCACTGTTCTGGCTGCCAAACCTGCTCCGTTTCCCCAGCACTTCGTGACTTTATGGTTCAGATCTCCAGTATCTTCCTTAGCTTGTTTTAACTTCTAGTTGTGTTATTTTATGGGACATTGGCCCATTGTGTCTGCATTGACCCTCTGCAGAGCATTGTATGCAGAGCCACCTCATACCCCACTCCTGCATTTCCCATGGCTAACCCGCCTCCTACCCTATCCCTGCATGGCCCATAGCTAATACACCTAGCTGCACACGATTGGTAATTTAGAATGGTCAATCTACTGACCCGGATTGGACTGTGGAGGAATCTGGAGCACCTGGAGGAAACACTTGCATGTGTGAAGAAAATTAAAACTCAATACAAACAGTCCTGAGGGTGGAGGAGGGAGAGCCCCCTCCCCCCAAACCGGGTCCCTGGTACTGTGAGACAGCCGTGCTAACCACTGAGACACCATGACCCCTCCCCCTCTCCCCCTAACCGGGTCCCTGGTACTGTGAGACAGCCGTGCTAACCACTGAGACACCATGCCCCCTCCCCTCCCCCAAACCGGGTCCCTGGTACTGTGAGACAGCCGTGCTAACCACTGAGACACCATGCCCCCTCCTCCTCCCTCCCAAACCGGGCCCCTGATACTGTGAGACAGTTGTGATAACCACTGACACACCATGTCACTCCCACCCCTCCCCCCAATGAATCACTGTGCTAGGGAATACTGGGGAAAATGCAAATTTGTAATATAAACAGAAAACAGTGGCAAAACTCTGCAGATGAGCCAGTATCTGGAGAGAGAAACCGAGTTAGAATATTAAGTCTGATATTACCCTATTGGAAAAAAATCATATTCGACTCAATAAGTTAAATCTGTTTCTCTCTGCTCAGAACATGTTAAGGTTTTCCAGCACTTTCAAATTACTTAGCATTTCAGACTGTGGATATTTGTCTGATCTGAAAGGGAACAGTGAAGTTGCCATTTCTGTTGGCTCTCGAGTATTTGGTTATGGCTTCTGAATGAAAAATTTAAAAATATGAAAATGACTAGCATTACGCATTATGCAAATGTTGAACTCAGTGGCACTAACATCACACAATCAATCATCTGTAAGTAACTAACTGAATTCACGATTACAATTATTATCAATGTCTTGTCATGCTCCTGATGTCACTGGCATCATACTCATCCAGCAAGGTCTTACCTTTCCGAAACTTCAGATGAGAGTGTGCAAACATAATATATCTTGTTTTTCTTTTAAACAGGACATATTCATCCAGGGTTTTGGAAGGCACTAGCAAGGGCAGAGTTTATTTGTCATCACCAGTGGCTCTGGAAATGGCGCCAGAGAGCTGCCTACTTGAACCTCTTCAATCCAAGTAATGCAGATCCACACAGAGCTGTTGTTGGGACATTTCAAGATTTTGAACAACCGATAATGAAGTGAGAATAAATCAGTCCCTAGTCAGAATGACGTGCAACTTGGATGATAACTTGCAGATACCGCTTTTTCCATTGTTCCAATTTCCAGTGCAGGATTTTCTCTCATTACCATTAACCACAGTTTTACTCAGGGTCTTTGATTCCACCCTCAGTCAAGTTCTGCTTCGATTGAAAGAAAAGTCACTCTGATCTCAGCCCAAATTACATGGGAAGATCAGTTGAAAGGATAAAGAGCAAAAGTCAAGAACACTGTTTGTTCCAACAATGTCCTCGCAATATTCAAAAGACAATTGATACCTGGCCTTCCGATTCTGACAGAAGGTGTTTGTCCTGTTGGTGATGAGGCTGTTTTGTTTAAACATTGTGACAGATGGACAGGAAGAAGCTCCAGTCTGTACCATTAGTGAACAAACCTATCCTGTTCACGGTGCATCAGACAATGGCAAACATCCTACTGTCTGTTGCTATTGGACATTGATCATTACAAACTCATCTTTCACTGATGACCAGTAGAAGCACATAAATCAGCAGATTCCAGCATCTAGTGTGAGAGAAAAAAGGGAAATGGAGGGTCAGGGGAAGTGGTGTGACATACAGTGCAAGAAGTGTGAAGGGAGATGGTCAGTGGAAGGGTATGTAGCATCAGAATGGGCAATGCAAGGGAAGTAGGAGGGTAAGGAACGAGTCGGAAGGGAGGGTGAAGTGTGCCAGAAGGTGCATCAGTGGCAAGAAAAGCATATAATTGGAAAAGTGAGATTGATGAACAATCGAACATCACTGTTCAAAAATTGGGACCTGGTTTCCTTTGAAAATTAAGAAAAGATTTCTCATATTTCTTTATTAACACATGATTTTTGTTCATATTGTACAGAATAAGATGCAGACCCACATCAAATTGAACTGTCGCAGTGCACAGTGCCAAAAGCCAATCCAAAATTAATGAGAAACAAGTCTTATGAATAGTACATGCAGAGGGATGGAGTGTAAAAGCAGAATTCAGCTCCATGTCCAAAATATTAGTTGTGGCTTCCTCATGAATGACCTCAACTGCATCACGCTGTAAATTCACCAAATATGAAAAACAAGAGATTGGAATTTCCAATTCTTCCTCTGCAACAGATCTGTAGAACAGGTAGAAAATCAAGGTTTGAAACTGATATTCATAAATAGAACGTAGAACATAGAAAACAGAACATTACAGCACAGTACAGGTCCTTCGGCCCTCGATGTTGCGCTGCCCTGTCATACTAATCTCAAGGCCATCTAACCTATTGTATTCCATGTTCGACCATATGCTTGTCCAATGACGACTTAAATGCACTTAAACTTGGCGAATCTACTACCGTTGCAGGCAAAGCATTCCATACCCTTACTACCCTCTGAGTAAACAAAATTACGTCTCTCATCTGTCTTATACCTATCTCTGCTCACTTTAAAGTTGTGTCCCCTCGTGTTTACCGTCCCCATACTTGGAAAAAGGCTCTCCCTGTCCACCCTATCTCACCCTCTGATTATCTTGTATGTCTCTTTTAAGTCACCTCTCAACCTTCTTCTCTCTAACGAGAACAGCCTCAAGGCCCTCGGCCTTTCCTCGTAAGACATTCCTTCCATACCAGGCAACATCCCAGTAAACCTGCTCTGCACCCTTTCCAAAGCTTCCACATCCTTCTTATAATGCGGTGACAAGAACTGTACACAATACTCCAAATGTGGCCGTACCAGAGCTTTGTACAGCTGCAGCATAACCTCCTTTTCCGGAACTCAATCCCTCTATTAATAAAGGCCAAAACACTATATGCATTCTTACACCGAGATATCTCTGTTCATCGAGGGACCCCGAGATATCTCTGTTCATCTGCACTCCCAAGAATCTTACCATTAGCCCAGTGCTTTGCATTCCGATTACTCCATCCAAAATGAATCAACTCACACTTGTTCTCATTAAACTCCATTTGCCACCTCCCAGCCCAGCTCTGCATCCTATCTATGTCTCTCTGCAACCTACGACATCCTTCGTCACTATCCAAAATTCCACCGACCTTAGCGTCATCCGCAAATTTACTCAGCCACCATTCTAAGCCCTCATTCAGGTAATTTATAAAAATGATGAACAACAGTGGACCCAACCCTGACTCTTGTGGTATGCCGCTAGTAACTGGACACCAAGATGAACATGTTACATCAACTACAACACTCTGTTTTCTTTCAGCAAGCCAATTACTGATCCAAACTGTAATGTCTCCCATAATCCCATTCCTCTGCAATTTGTACAATAGCCTACTGTGGGAAACCTTATCGAACGCCTTGCTGAAATTCATATACACCACATCAACCAGTTTACTCTCATCTCCCTGTTAGGCACGACCTACCCTTCACTAAACCGTGCTGACTGTCCCTGATCAGATTATTAGTTTCTAGATGGTTATAAATCCTATCTCTTATAACCTTTTCCAAAACTTTACCAACAAGTGAAGTGAGACTCACTGGTCTGTAATTACCGGGGTTGTCTCTACTACCCTTTTTGAACAAGTGAACCGCATTTGCTATCCTCCAGTCCTCAGGCACTATTCCTGTAGACAATGATGATTTGAAGATCAATGCCAAAGCGGGCAATCTCTTCCCTTGCTGCCCAGAGGATTCTAGGATAGATCCCATCCGGCCCAGGGGACTTGTCTATTTTCACACTCTACAGTATTTCTAATACCTCTTGCTTGTGAACCTCAATCTCTTCTAGTTTAGATGCAAGTATTTCTGTATATTGCTCGCCAACATTTTCATTTTCTATAGTGAACACTGTCGAAAAGTATTTATTTAGTGCTTCCCCTATTTCCTCTGTCTCAACACACAACTTCCCGCTATTATCCTTGGTTGGCCCTAATTTAACTCACGCCTTTCTTTTATTCCTGACATATCTGTGGAAAGCCGTGGAGTTAACTCTGATCCTATCTGCCAACAACCTCTCATGTCTCCTGACTTTTGTGTCCTCTCTTTTTCGGTCTTTCTTGATTTCCTTGTCACCCTCAAGTGCCCTAACTGAGTTTTACATTTTGTCCCAACATCAGCCTTCTTCTTCTTTTTACCAGGGATTCCACTTCCTTAGTAAACCACGGTTCACACGTTCTATACCTTCCTCCCTACCTAACAGGTGCATATTTATCTAGGACACACAGCAGCTTTTCCTTGAATAAGTTTTAATGTGCCCATCCCCTGCAGTTTCCTTCCCCATTCTATGCTTCCTAAATCTTTCCTAATTGCATCATAATTTCCCTTCTCCCAGCTGTAACCCTTGCGCAGTGGAGTATGCCTATCCCTTTCCATCACTAAAGTAAACCTGACAGAATTGTGATCGTTGTCTCCAAAGTGCTCACCTACTTCTAAATCTAATACCTGGCCAGGCTCGTTACCCAGTACTAAATCTAAAGTGGATTCGCCCCCTGTAGGCCTGTCTACATACTGTGTCAGGAATCCCTCTTTCACACACTGGACAAAAACTGACCCATCCAAAGTACTCGTACTGTAGTGATCCCAGTCAATATTTGGATGGTTGAAGTCCCCCATGACAACTACCCTGCCTCTCTCACTCCTATCGAAAATCATGTTTGCTATCCTTTCCTCTCTGGGACTATTCGGAGGCCTATAGAAAACTCCCAGCATGGTGACTTCTCCTTTCCTGTTTCTAACCTCAGCCCACACTACCTCAGTTAACGAGTCTCCAAACATCCTTTCTACAACTGTAATATTGTCCCAGATCAACAATACCACACCTCCCCCTCTTTTACCATCTTCTCTGTTCTTACTGAAATATCTGAATGCTGGAACCTGCAACAGCCATTCCACTCCCTGCTCTATCCATTTCTCTGTAATGGCCACAACATCGAAGTCCCAGGTACCAACCCACGCTGCCAGTTTATCCACTTTATTTCGGATACTCCTTCTGTTGAAGTACACACACTTCAAACGAGGTTCTCACTTGCCAGTGTCAGATACTTGATTTTGGAACTCCCTACTCTCATCCTCTTCTGTACCTGTCCTACCATTTTGGTTCCCACCCCCCGGCTGTATTAGGTTAATCCCACATTAATATCTTTAGCGAATTTCTCACCCAGGATATTGGTACCCTTCTGGTTTAGATGAAGAACTATCCTGCTTGTAGAGGTCCCACCTACGCCAGAAAGAGCTCCACTTATCCAAAAACCCGAAACCCTCCCTCTTGCACCATCCCTGTAACCATGTGTTCAACTCCTTTCTCTCCCTATTCCTCACCTCACTAGCATGTGGCACGGGCATCAAACCAGAGAAAACAACTCTGTTTGTCCTAGCTCTAAGCTTCCATCCTAGCTCCCTGAATTTCTGCCTCAAGTCCCCATCTCTCTTCTGACATATGTCGTTGGTGCCAATATGGTCCATGACTTGGGGCTGCTCTCCTTCCTCCCTAAGGATCCCAAAAACATTATCAGAGACATTGCGGACCCTGGAACCCGGGAGGCAACATACCAACCGTGAGTCTCTCTCGTCCTCACAGAACCTCCTGTCTGCCTCCCGAACTATCGAGTCCCCAATGACTACTGCTCTGCTCCTCTTTCTCCTTCCCTTCTGAGCAGCAGATGCCCCACTGCTTTCCCCTGGTAAGTCACCCCCCCCCCAACAGTATCCAAAACGGTATACTTATTGTTGAGGGGAATGGCCACAGGAGATCCCTGCACTGCCTGCCGGTTCCCTTTCTGTCCACTAACTGCTATCCATCTGTCTTTTTCTTTTATCTGGGGAGTGACTACTTCTCTGTAAGTCCTGCCAATAACCCCTTCTGCCTCCCGAATGATCCAAAGTTTATCCAACACCAGCTCCAGTTCCTTAACCCGGTTTTCGAGGAGCTGCTGTTGGGTGCACTTCCCACAGATGTAGTCAGTAGGGACCCTAGTGGTGATCCTTACTTCCCACATTCTGCAAGAGGAACATTCCACTGCCCTATTCCCAAGGTTACCTTACCTCATCAGTCTGGCACCCACAACTTTTCTTTAGGTTAGAGGAGGAGAATGGCTGGGAGACACTACCCGAGTAGTGTCTCAGCTAATGCAACCACGCAAATATAAACTGTTCTACTTACCCTTCCCAGAAGTCCTTTGCTCGCTCCTCCCTCGCTGGCCTGAAGGTAAGAAGTTTAAATATACTTACCGGCCATCCCGACAATCACCTTGCACCAATATCACCTCATCCCGGCTCCCCCCCTCTCGTTGCTCTGAAATGTTGATGATATTAATG
>NW_025210229.1:0-4095 GCF_004010195.1 Chiloscyllium plagiosum
GTTGCAAGCTGCCAAACATGTGACAAAAGAATCCAACTGAGTAGTAGCAAGTTCATCATTTATTTTCTGAAGCAGATGAGCTGAGGTGGGGTAGAGTCAAAAACTGTGGTGCACGTCAAGCAGCATCCGGGGAGCAGGAAATTCGTTGTTTCGTATATAAGATGTTCATCAGGAATGCTCGAAACGTCGACTCCCCTGCTCCTCAGATGTTGCCTGACCGAATGTGCTTTCCAAGTGCTACACTTATTGACTTTGATCTCCAGCATCCAAAGTAATCACTTGCTGCTGAGGTGCAGGACGGTCAGGTACTGTTCCTGAGATGTAATAATGTGGTCGTAATTATAGAATAGATATGTAGTTGGAATACACATCGGGGACGCAATATTATTCTCCCGCTCCCACTCTGCCAAGGAGAGGCTGTATAGATGGAGCTTGTTGTAACAGCCAGTCATTTCACAATTGTGCATTTGGCAGGTCGCAGAAACGTGATTTCCCATTTGTTGTCGAGACTCGAATGAGATACGGAGACTTTCGGTCTTGGGTCTGCCACGGCTTGAATTTGAATGTGGTTTTGCATGTTTGCAGGTGTATAATCAGTGTAGTGTATATTTGTCTCTTAGAGTGCAAACCAGTTCTATTATTTGAGGGGTTTTATTAATGAAACCATCAACAGAATATTGATTTTCATTTTTCTTTGGTGATGTAAATCTGAACCAAATACGTGAGTTGTTGGAGAAACTCAGCAGGCATGGCAACATCTGTGGAGAGAAACCAAGTTAATGTTTCAGATCGACAGAACACGTCAGTTATACATTTCTATACTATAATGCTGGGAAAATTATCAGTCGTATCTGTCGAATCAGGATATTGTCAAAATATCTCAATGGCTGACAGCTGTCACGTTCACAAATTCGAAAGGAATTTATTTGCTCCAATGCTGCTTCCGTTGCTCTTAGCTCTTGAAAGGCTGTGCTTAAACGATTGCCTTTTTCCGTTTCCTTTCTGTCAGCTTGCAGCAATGCCAAGTGGAGAATTGGTCCCTTCAGTGTCTAACTCAGCATGTGCCTGCATTGTCACTCTTTGTGTCTGTGCATCCACCTCATCCTCTTTCTCTTTCACATTCTTTGACACTCTGTCTGTTCATACAGCTCACTACATATTTCTGTACTCAGACATCTTGAGTGTGCAGCTACTAAGAGGCTTTTTGCCCAGTGATTGGAGTGTGTAGAACTGGGCTCACATTCTCCAGATAATGTGTCTGTCACTTCAAACTCAGGCAAGGCGACATTTCTTCCTCAAACAATTATGACTGTTTCTCTTTCAAAACAGAATTCCTAATCCAGAAGAAAGAACACAAAACGCAATTTCACTACAATTAAAGAAGCACAGCGATGTATATACTGTTGGTTTGAATGAATGAAAGGTGACATCAGAGAATGAGAGCGATCAGCTGGTGGTGTCTCTGCCATTACCACAAAATTCCCCTGTAAGTCTGCAACATCTCCTGCCTCATCCCGTTATTCCTACCAAACAGGGAATGAAGGAGTGGAATAAAAGAGGAGCAGAAGCAGGAGTGCTTGTGGAATAATATTAAGAAACCACAGACTTTATTAATAGTTCGGAATTGAAAAAAGAATGCAGCATTCACTGTTGGAACATAACCTGGATCACCAAATCATAACAGGGTGGAAATACAATAAGACACCGATTTCTTGACATGACATTTGCAAAGCGTTGAAATACAAAGCCCAAGTAAGAACACGACAAGCAGGCGCCGCTAGGAGTTGAACCCAGATCACCAGTTTATGAGAGAGGTGCTTTAACCAAGTAAGCCACTGTCTTTGCAGAGCCACATGTGAAGTTACTTAACCACTTCATCACAGTTTTTGGACCAACGTTGCTCACTGAGAATTGCAATCAATCCTCCAATTTTCAAATACAAACAGTTGACAGCTGAACATTCTCCTCTAAAAAGGCACATAAAAAGATAATCTCCTCTTGTATTAATTTCAAACTGATGCTTTCACCTGTTCAAACTTACAGGAGAATGCGGATGTATTCATCCTCTCGTGGCCCATGAACCACATTAATACACAACAAGAGGAACAAGGTCATTCTGTTGAATTGACGAAGTATAATGTGTAAGTAAATGCAAACATTGGCAGTAAAAGCAGCCCATTGCCACCGACACTGAGTCTTGCACCATCAGTTCCACGCTCACTTCCTGCCTCATGCCTCCCAATCACCTTTGTCGATCACTTTATTTCACTGTCCTGCACAGCTTCTCAACTTATTTCCAAACGATTGCAGATGTCTGATAGGAACCTTCCACTTTTAGAAACGGATTCCTGGACTATAGTCGTCACTCAATGGGATAGAATTCAGCGCATATCCCGAATTACCCCAGTGATGGAGGGGATGAGTTACTTTCCTGAACATTTCAGCTCCTCAGCACGGACATACAGCCATGATACCGCTTCGGGGTAGGGGCGGGGGGGAGGTTCCAGGATTTACACTTAGAGACACTGAAGGCTCAGCGAGATACGTCCAACTCAGAAAGGTGATATGATTACAGTGGTTTTGCAGTGGTAGTTTCCCGTGTACCTGCTGCCATTGTCCTTGTGCACGGATGTAAATAATTACTGGACCAATTCTGGCAGGATCCTGGTGCATGTTCTGCAAAAGCAGGAATTAGATTTCATTATTAATGCGAAATAATTCTTCATTACCTGAGTGGGAATTATAACCAGGTCTGGGCAATGCAAACGCGGACTCCTAAGCAGGGACATCCAGTGATGCTGATTGTAAACCTTGCGACCTGCCTTGTACGTACTCATGAGTCTGTCGTTGACTCCATAACCAACTTTAGCAGCAAAGTTGCTCTCCCCAAGTTTCCGAACAGTTCATGTTATCGCCCTGTGTTTCAATGTGAAGATAGTGGAGCTGTGATCAACTGATGTTGTTCAGCAGATGTACTGCAGGGAGGCACAAAACAAGCTAATGGTGACAGGGCCTTGTTTTGACGCGCTGGCCTCCGGTGAGCAGCGGTACCAACAAGGGTGTCGTTCAACTCGTCTTATTCTAGATCCCGGGCTAGAAAGGACCAGAGTTTTCTTGCTAAATTTTCAGGGTCTTGAAAGCAAGAGCCCATGATTGAAAACATGAAAGTACATTTCATTGGAGTGGATCGTGGAATCGCGACGGGACAGTGAATTCAACGATGTAAACTTACAGCTGAGAAGCAGACAAGACTGAAGGCGGCACCTGAGACAAATGTGTTTTCTTCCCAGTGAAAGGCACTGCTTCACAAAGTGGGACGTATTGAAATAAATCAGTGACGCTGATTACCTTTGCTGGTTCTTCAACATGTCAATCTTGTTTCCCACGATCTACACGTCTCCCTTACATATGGAAAAGCTGAGCTGAAGTCGGCGGTGGGTCGGCCCGGTGCTGTAATGGATAACGCATCTGAAATCGAATCGGACGATTGTCATTTTGAGTTCTACCTCGCTCAATTGCAGCATGTTGTTTTGTTGAAGTCAGACACAACTGGTTTTATAAATATAATGAGGACAAAAAGGAGTGTGTGAAGAGTACAGAGACACCTCAAAAATTTATAAGCCAGTCTCTGTTTGGTGCCGCTCGAGATGGGAGAGATATGAAACCTGTGCATTGTATGAATGCTGACTGTGGGGAAGGACATAGAACATAGAAGAATACCGTGCTGAACAGGCCCTTCGGCCCTAAATAATGGTCTGACGTTTGAATTATTCTCAGCTCGTCTCCCCACACAATCCCATCATCATCCACGTGCTTTTCCAAGGATTGATTAAATCTCCATAATGTGGCTGAGTTAACTGTACTGGCTGGCAGGGCATTCCATGTCCTTACCACGCACTCAGTAAAGAAACTGTCTCTGACATCTATCTTAAATCTGTCACATCTCAATTTGTCGTTACGTGCCCTCGTACAAGCTGACGTCATCATGCTAGGAAAAAATCTTTCATGTTTACCCCGTCTAATCATCTCTGATCATCTTGAATTTCGCTGACAAATCCCCTCGAAGCCTTCTTCTTTCCAATGAGAACAGACCCA
>NW_025210229.1:5714-14806 GCF_004010195.1 Chiloscyllium plagiosum
GCGTTCGACAAGGTTCCTCATGGGAGACTGATTAGCAAGGTTAGATCTCATGGAATATAGGGAGAACGAGCCATTTGGATACAAAACTGGCTCGAATGTAGAAGAAAGAGGGTGGTGGTGGAGGGTTGATATTCAGACTGGAGGCCTGTGACCAGTGTAGTACCACAAGGGTCGGTGCTGGGCCGTCTACTTTTTGCCATTTACATAAATGATTTTGATGCAAGTAAGAGGTACAGTTAGTAAGTTTGCAGAAGACACCAAAATTGGAGATGTAGTGGACAGCGAAGAGGGTTACCTTAGCTGACAACTGAGGGACCAATGGGCTGAGAAGTGGCAGATGGAGTTTAATTCAGATAATTGCGTAGTGTTGCATTTTGGAAAGCAAATCTTTGCAGGACTTGTACACTTAATGGTAAGGTCCTAGGGAATGTTGTTGAACAAAGAGACCTTGGAGTGCAGGTTCATAGTTCCTTGAAAGTGGAGTCGCAGGTAGATTGGATGGTGAAGAAGGCGTTTGGTATGCTTTCCTTTATTGGTAAGAATATTGAGTATAGGAGTTGGAAGGTCATGTTGCGGCTGTACAGGACATTGTTTATGCCACTGTTGGAATATTGCGTGCAATTCTGGTCTCCGCCCTATCAAGAAAGATGCTGTGAAACTTGAAAGAGTTAAGAAAAGATTTACAAGGATGTTATCAGGGTTGGAGGTTCTGAGCTGCAGGGTGAGGCTGACCAGGCTGGAACTGTTTTCCCTGGAGCGTCGCAGGCTGAGGGGTGACCTTATAGATGTTTACAAAATTATGAGTGACATGGATAGGGTAAATGGACAAAGTATTTTCCATGGAGTCAGGGAGTCCAGAACGAGAGGGCATAGGTTTAGGGTGAGAGGGGAAAGATATAAAAGAGACCTCAGGGGCAACTTTTTCACGCAGAGACTGGTACATGTATGGAATGAGCTGCCAGTGCATTTGGTGGAGGTTGGTGCAATTGCAATATTTAAGAGGCATTTGGATGGGTATATGAATAGGAACAGTTTGGAGGGATATGGGCCGGGTGCTGACAGTTGGGACTAGATTGGGTTGGGATATCTAGTCGGCATGGACGGGTTGGACCGAAGGGTTTGTTCACATGCTTTACATCTCTATGACTCTATGACTCCCAGTAAGGCTCACTGTTCTACAATTACCTGGGTCATCTCTACTGCCCTTCTTCAACGAGGGCACGACATTTGCTGTCTTGCAGTCTTCTGGTAATTAGCCTGTGGACAATGACTACTCAGAAATCAAAGCCAAATTCTCTGGCATCTCCTCCCGAGCTTCCCAGAGGATCCTTGGATAACTCCCAACCGGCCCAGGGGATTGGCTTACTTTTACTCCTTCTGGAATTGATAACGCCTCTTCATAACTTACTGCGATCCTTCCCAGTCTAATATCGTGTATCTCATTATTCTCCTCTACAATATTCTCTTTTACCTGAGTGAAGACTGATGAGAAATGTTCGTTTAATTCCTCTCCGATCCACACTCAACATCCCACTTCTGCCTTTGACTGGCCCTATTCCTAACCTAGGAATAGTCATCTTTTTAATCCTCACATACCTATAAAATGCTTTAGGTTTCTCCTTTATTCTTTTTTGCGAAAGACTGCTCATGTCGTTTCTTTGCTCTTCGTTACTTTCTCCTTAAATCCTTACCAGCTGATCTGTAACTCTCCAATGTCTCATCTGAACCATCTTGTCTCTCAACACATCAGCCTCCTTCTTCCACTTAACAAGAGATGCAACTTCTGTACTAAACCACGGTTCCCTGACCTGATCACTTTCGTACTTCCTGTCAGGGACATTCTTATGAAGGACACACAATATCTGTTCCTTAAACCAGCTCCACATTTCCATTGTCTGCATCACTTGCGTTTTGCTACCCCATTCTACGCATCTTAATTTTTCCTACTCGCATTATAATTGCCCTTGCCCCATCGATCATGAGGCTCCCTCTTAGAACTGAAACGTTCACAGTAATATCCTCCCTCAGTGCTGACACTGACACAAAGAGCACTTATTCAGTTCTGACCATGAGTGTGTGGTGGATCGTTGAAGTTGACCCGTTGCAATGAGACACTGAATCAAAGTTGGCCTTCTGGCTAATAAATACTGCCTCAAAATTGAACATTTGAAATTAATATCTCCCTCAGGACTGAAACTTGGAAAGTGCAGCACTTTCTCAGTAAATGATAAAGTGCTGATAAAGCTCACAGAGCTACAGAATATCGGAATAATGAGGTACTGGTTTAGTATTGTCATCCAACAATGAGGCACTCCTTCAATTGGACTCTCTCATACGGTTGGAATAGCTGACGACTGACGTTGTAATTTTGTGTCACTCCCTCAAAGTAAAACTGTTAGAATGAGGCATTGCCTGAGAATTGACTCTCCGACAATAATTCATTACCACATTTCTTGTCATGTGACAGTGCTGCAAAGCCTCCGTACTGACCCTCTGATCGCGCTGGAATACCTCAGTACTACCTGAGAATTGCCTCTCTGCTTTCGATTATCTCGAGTTAGTCCCCCTTCTGCAGAAGAAGTCAGCAACGACACTCGTGCTGACCGTTACTTCCCATATTCTGCAAGAGGAACATTCAAATATCCTAACCGCTATTCCCATATTGTAAACTCAAAAGGGACTGTAGAAAAATAAAGAATAAAAAGAAAAGCTTACCAATCGGGTGCACAAAGCATTTCGTTTTCTTACATGATGAGGATGGGAGGGTGACACAACCTAAGTAGTGTTTCAGGTAACGCAAACACACAAAAAATTACATGACTTACACTACTGTCCGAGGTCCACTCCTGGTCCACGTGCACTCCGCCTAAATGAGTTTTTTTTTAAAGTTAGTGACTCCCCTCCACATCAGCTCCCTGAACGATGCTCTCGGTCTTGCTGATACTGAAACAAACATGGATTGTCCTGATGTACAAGGTAAGTTTTTGTTTAAAACATATTTACCAACCCATCAGCCAGCTGATCGACGTACCGACTTTGCCTGCTGCTGCTTGTTAACAAAATAAACAGTCTGCGGTATAACTGATTTGAATCGTTCTCTGTGGTGTTCCTATATGCCATCCCGTGTTCGACACAACACTTGTTCTCTGATTATCTGCGCTCAACCCTTTTCTCTTTTACACTCACACTCCGTCTTCAGCTTATTTCCTACTTTCCATTATCATCAACTCCGCGTTTACCCATCTCTTTCCATTTGCTGTTCCACAACTGTAATTGTGTTAGTTGCTTTTGAAATTAACTCCCAGAGGATCCTTGGATAACTCCGAACCGGCCCAGGAGATTGGCTTACTTTCACTCCTTCTGGAATTGATAACGCCTCTTCATAACTTACTGTGATCCTTTCCAGACTAATATCGTGTATCTCATTATTCTCCTCTAATATATTGTCCTTTAACTGAGTGAAGACTGATGAGAAATGTTCGTTTAATTCCTCTCCGATCCACACTCAACATCCCACTTCTGTCTTTGACTGGCTCTATTCCTAACCTAGTATTCTTTTTAATCCTCACATACCTTGAAAATGCTTTAGGTTTCTCCTTTATTCTTTTTGCTAAAGACTGCTCATGTCGTTTCTTTGCTCTTCGTTACTTTCTCCTTAAATCCTTACCAGCTGATCTGTAACTCTCCAATGTCTCATCTGAACCATCTTGTCTCTCAACACATCAGCCTCCTTCTTCCACTTAACAAGAGATGAAATTTCTGTACTAAACCACGGTGCCCTTACCTAATTACTTTCGCACTTCCTGTCAGGGACATTCTTATGAAGGACACGCAATATCTGTTCCTTAAACCAGCTCCACATTTCCATTGTCTGCATCACTTGCGTTTTGCTACCCCATTTTACGCATCTTAATTTTTCCTACTCGCATTATAATTGCCCTTGCCCCATCGATCATGAGGCTCCCTCTTAGTGCTGAAACGTTCACAGTAATATCCTCCCTCAGTGCTGACACTGACACAAAGAGCACTTATTCAGAACTGACCATGAGTGTGTGGTGGATCATTGAAGTTGACCCGTTGCAATGAGACACTGAATCAAAGTTGGCCTTCTGGCTAATAAATACTGCCTCAAAATTGAACGTTTGAAATTAATATCTCCCTCAGGACTGAAATTTGGAAAGTGCAGCCCTTTCTCAGTTAATGATAAAGTGCTGATAAAGCTCACAGAGCTGCAGAATATCGGAATAATGAGGCACTGGTTTAGTATTGTCATCCAACAATGAGACACTCCTTCAATTGGACTCTCTCATACGGTTGGAATAGCTGACGACTGACGTTGTAATTTTGCGTCACTCCCTCAAAGTAAACCTGTTAGAATGAGGCATTGCCTGAGAATTGACTCTCCGACAATAATTCATTACCACATTTCCTGTCATGTGACAGTGCTGCAAAGCCTCCGTACTGACCCTCTGATCGCGCTGGAATACCTCAGTACTACCTGAGAATTGCCTCTCTGCTTTCGATTATCTCGAGTTAGTCCCCCTCCTGCAGAAGAAGTCAGCAACGACACTCGTGCTGACCGTTACTTCCCATATTCTGCAAGAGGAACATTCAAATATCCTAACCGCTATTCCCATATTGTAAACTCAAAAGGGACTGTAGAAAAATAAAGAATAAAAAGAAAAGCTTACCAATCGGGTGCACAAAGCATTTATTTTTCTTACATGATGAGGATGGGAGGGTGACACAACCTAAGTAGTGTTTCAGGTAACGCAAACACACAAAAAATTACATCACTTACTCTGCTGTCCGAGGTCCACTCCTGGTCCACGTGCACTCCGCCTAAATGAGTTTTTTTTTAAAGTTAGTGACTCCCCTCCACATCAGCGCCCTGAACGATGCCCTCGGTCTTGCTGATACTGAAACAAACATGGATTGTCCTGATGTACAAGGTACGTTTTTGTTTAAAACATATTTACCAACCCGTCAGCCAGCTGATCGACGTACCCACTTTGCCTGCTGCTGCTTCTTAACAAAATAAACAGTCTGCGGTATAACTGTTTTGAATCGTTCTCTGAGGTGTTCCTATATGCCATCCCGTGTTCGACACAACACTTGTTCTCTGAGTATCTGCGCACAACCCTTTTCTCTTTTACCCTCACACTCCGTCTTCAGCTTATTTCCTACTTTCCATTATCATCAACTCCGCGTTTACCCTCTCTTTCCATTTGCTGTTCCACAACTGTAATTGTGTTAGTTCCTTTTGAAATTAACTCAGATTAATATTTTAAACATTTCTTGTTGTGATGAGCTCCACACACCAGCTATACAAAGGAATAATATTTCTCTTTGTTTCACTATTGTATTTATGAGGAACTATTTGTGATCATGGCCCTTCTTTCACGATCTAACTCTCAAGTAGAAAATTTATAAAATTGTCTACAAAGTCCAACAGGGTAGTGTGGGCATAAAAGTAAAGCTATTTAAATCCACGCTTCCATTTCAATTTGCATCTAAAATTGACTCGATGTCAAGAAGCCATGAATGGTAATCAAAGGGTCTTTTTAACCTGTGACAGAATTATTGTTTCGAGTGATGTTGCACTGGGCTTATCCCTGGCTTCATCATTCCTGAATCATATCCTTGATACAGAGGAAATATAGGGTCATGAATAAAAAATTTCAGATGACACTGGAAATCAGTGCGTGTTTGATGGAGATTAGATTCCAGTGTGGAAACAGGCCCTTCGGCCGCAACAATTCAAACCGACCCGCCAAAGCACAACTCACCGATACATTTACCCCTTACCTAACACAATGGGCAATTTTACATGGCCAATTCACCTGATCTGCACAACTTTGGACTGTTGGACGAAACTGGAGCACCGGATGGAAACCCACACAGACCATACAAACCCCACACAGTCAGTTGCTTGAGGCGAGAATTGAACATGGGTCATTGGCGCTGTGCGGCAACAGTGCTAACCACTGTGCTACCGTGTCGCCCACTTGCACCGACGTAATGGTGTAATGATGAACTAGTCAGGACATGAGTAATAGGAGCCAGACTGGATCACTCGGGCTGTTGACCATGCTCCATCATCTGATACCTTTATGACTAAAATCATTAGCTTTCCTTTTTAATGAAACATCTGTTCCTGAGCCGTCATTATTTTCAATATCCCAGCCTGCACTGCAATTTTGCTGAACACTCACAATCCTTTAAGATAAATGTTTCTCATCTCTGTTGTAAACCAAGTCTCAATTGGAAAACAGACTTTCCTTCTTTGAGATCCCCCCACAACAGAATACATGCTTTCAGCGGCTAACTTATCAAGTTCCATCAAACTTTTCCCAATGTTTTTATGAGATGAACATTCATTTGCCTAAACGACAATAAGTGAAAACCTCATTTTTCCTCATATATTAATCCTTTCATCCTTCAGAGCCATTTTGATTTGTTTCAAATGCAAGTATCGGTCGATTTAAGGTTGGAGGTTAGAAGTGCTGTTTCGATTTTCACAGGACGAATGTTTTGGTAATCAATTACAAGATAGCCCCATTAAACCACCACTGATATTAATCGTACAGAATACGAGAGCCTTTTTTTAGTGGGACGAAGGCGATTTTTCAGTACACAGGAGGAATAACTGAAGTGGAAACAACATCTAAGACTGTAACATTTAGGAGCCGAAATTTGGCCTTTCGGCCCATCGAGTCTGAATATCCAGTCTTTTATTACTGATAAGTTTCTCAACCCCATTCTCCTTCGCTCTCTTCCTAAGCCTTGGTCCCATTGATATACAAGAAAATATATATCTCAGTCTTAAACATATTCATTGACATAGCCTCCACAACCTTCTGTGACAATCAGATGTATAGATTCACTACTCTCTGAATGAAGATATTTCTCCTTACCTAATTTCGAAAATGTCTACCCTTTACTCAAATGCGATGCCCTCGCATTGTTGGCTCTCCTACTTTTGGAAACATTTTTCAAACATCTGTTCTGGACACGCCATTCAGTATTTGATATATTTCAATTAGGTCACCCCAACCTCATGCTTCCAAGGTCAAAGAAGTATAAACCCAGAGACCTCAAGTGTTACTCATGTATAAAGATTTTTATTCCTCGCGCTATTGTTGTGATCACCCTCTGAACATGCTCCAGTGCCAGTACTACCTTCTGAGATATGGCTCACAAAACTGCGCACATTGCTCCAAACGTGGTCTGAAAATTTCCTTAAAGAGCCTCTGAAGTTCATCCTTCCTTTCAATTGGCGAACGGGAGGACTGCAGATAGCAGAGATCAGAGTCGAGGGTTTGGTACTGGAAAAGCACAGTAGGTCCGGTACCATTCAAAAAGCAGGAAAATCGATGTTTCGGGCAAAAGCCAATCATTCGGAATCAGCTTTCATTATTTTATAGTCAAGTCCTATCAAAATAAATTGCAAAATTGCATTTACATTCTTAACAGCTGATTCAATCTGTAAGTTTGACTTGAGAAAATTCTGATCTGGAAAGCCCACTTATTTTTACACTTCAGACTTCGGAACGTTCTCCCTATTTAGACCATTATTCATGCCCATATTATTCCTACCAAAGTGCACGGTCTCACTTTCAAACGTTGCACAGCACTTCTTTGCCCACTCTCCTAAACTGCCCAAAACCTTTTGCGGCCTGCCCGACTCCTCAAGGCTATCTGTTCTCCATCCATATTTGTATCCTCTGCAATCTTAGCCAGAATGCTCTCAGTTCCTTCATCTCGATCGTGAACGTATAAAGTGAAAAGTTGTCTTTCCAACACCGAGCCATGCCGAACGTCACTTTTCACTGGCTCCCGTACTGAGAAGGACACTTCTATGGCCTTTCTCTGCTTTGTGCCAGACAGCTGAGGTTCTACCATGTTAGCACTTTGCCTCGAACCATGGGGCTTTATCTCACTCAGTAGCCTCCTGTACAACACCTTTCAAAGGCCTTGTTGATGTCCAGGTAGAAAACACCTTTTGGCTCTCCTTGGTCTAACATGCTTGTTAATTTTTCAAAGAACCATATTCGATTTGTCACGCATTACTTTCCATTAATGACACCATGCAGACTTTGTTTATTTTGTCGTAACACATCCAAGTTTACAGAAATCCCATCCTATCCAGGTCCTACGTTAGACAATTCAGTCTGACATTTTCCGTCTTTTGCTTTATTCCCATTTTAAACCAGGCTGTGGGACCCTCCCTGATTCTAACGATTCCATAATCAGCTAAAATCCTCCCCCTCTTCTTCACGGGTTTATATCAGCGATCAGCAATATATGACTACTAGTGTGCAGATCCTGCCCAGGGAGATGTACCCAGTCCACATCAAGCCATGCAGCCTGAGCATGCAGTCTCCTGCCTCCCAGAATTTCCACAGCATATTTTAACTTGCCGTGACACTGTCTTAATATGACATTTGGCACAGGCACAACACTAGGCTGGTAGATTACACCATGCAGCAGTGATCAAAAGTCTTCAAGTAATAGACAGCAGTGAAATTCATAGGAGAACTGTCATTCGGGCACTGGAGTTTCGTACAATAGTTTTCAATGGGTTGTCCTTTAATTGATCACTTTAAATGATTACTTCGCATATTTTTCACTGTTGATTTGCAGTGGACATTTCAGTCAGTTGATATAATTATCGTCCGTTCTCTCCTAATGCTGGTGCATTTGGCTTTGTTTCAGTTTGGGATTGTTGTTTGTGTTTGGAATGGTCATAATCAAACTTCATAGTAACTTTAAATTCCTTGATATCACCGTTTAAACGTAGGGTCCGTTTTTTGCTCCTGACAACATTACTCAGTTACTCCGTTTAATTACACAATGCCGGACAAACGATAGGTACATCTTTGTTATGCTGTTCAGTTGTTATCACTACTGCCTTAGAGCGCTAGAAAACCGGGTCTGCTTTCAACTTATATGTGGGCTTTGTACTTTCTCCTCCTGTCTGCTTGGTTTGCTGTCTGCGCTTCAGTTTCTTCCCACAAACCAATGACATGCAGGTTGGTGAATGGGCCATGCTAAATTGTCCAGTGTTCAGCGATGTGTCAGTTATGGGC
>NW_025210229.1:15970-18829 GCF_004010195.1 Chiloscyllium plagiosum
TTCTTTCTTTCTTTCTTTCTTCCTTTCCTCCTTTCTTTCACTGTTTATTCCTGAGACGACGACACTATATACTTTGTCACACACACACGCACAAGCACAAAATCTCACACACTCTCATGCCCTCACACATTCATACAGAACCTCTCTCATACACACGGTCTCTGTCAGATACACAATACAACCGCTACACTCACAAAACGCACATTTTCCTGGTCGAGTTAACACAGTGTGATACTCTCGCATGTGCTCTGCCAAACATGCACACATGCAAACATACACTCTCTAACGTAACTCAAATTCACACACTCACAGGCTCACACTTACTCTCTCTCTCTCTCTCTCTCTCTCTCTCTCTCTCTCTCTCATGCCCACACGCACACATCTTAGTCTAATGGTTGAATGTTCATGTGCAGAATAATATTTGCAGACACGTCACATTTTGCTGAAAAGCATCGAACCGAGAGACAATCAATGCAGGCAGACAAACCATATAAGATATGATCAATTCTTACTTTGGATATAGAACCATTCTGAACCTAGATTGATGACACACAGACACTAACCTTTCACGTTGAATGTATTGTCCTAGCTGAGATGTCATTTTTTTATATAACATTAGGTTGTCTCGAGAATGTGACTTAAAATTAGTCATTAGAATTTAGATATTATTGAACCGAAGCCTGCAACCTATTCTAAACGATGAAAGACTTATCAGCGATCTAGGTTTGTTCAATAAATAATTTCAGTTGCATGACACTGTAATCTTTTGTTATAAAATCGATACCTTGTCATCCTGATCAAGAGTTAGCTCGTGAAGGAGCGGCACTCTGAAAGCTAGTGCTTCCAAACAAATCTGTTGAACTATTACATGGCGATGTGTGATTTCTACCGTTGTCCACCTCGGGTCAAATCCGTCTCTTGAGAATTGACACCTCAATGGCCAGAGGGTTCCAAGAAAACTCCTGTCCCGGAAAATAACATCACAATAGCATAGAAGCCTCCACAGAGAACAGACGGACAGACATGACAAAGTGTCTGAGATTGCAGTGGTGGAGTCAACATAATTTCACTTGGAATAAATCTGAAGTAGAAACTGTCAACTTTATCTCAAACTCTGTTCTCCCTTTGTCTATACGAAGAGATTGAAGATATTTCAAGCTTCTTCTAAATTGCTCACTTATGTAATGTTTATATGTCAATCGTGTTGTGATGTTATGCAATACATTGTTGATGGAACAGGTGGGTGAATTTTAACGCGGGATCTTGCTGTGTAATGTTCCTTCAACATGCTCTCGGTCACTCTTCAACTAAACTTGTCTCTCCTTTATCCAGAGCAACGTTTGTTGAGGAAGCTGCAAAGTGAAATGATAAAAATGGGAAAGCCGTGGCAAGAACAATCTTCGCAGGGGGAGAAATGTCCTGAAGCTTGAGGCCTTGTCAACAGGCTGCACCACGTGGGGTCCCATGTGAGTTGTGTGTTTATGTATCCCAAGGTTTAATCTCCTCTGTGGGATCCTGGGTTTCGAAGCCTTATTTTAGCAGACTCCTGATTGATTGTGGCCCATGCATTTTAAAAAGAATTTTGGCACCTGTCAATGCGGGCTTGGGATTTGATACAAATATATCAATGTCCATTGACTGTCTCACACACAGGACTCCCCGAGGAGGACATTTTAACCTCTATAAGGAAATCTCTCAAAATTATTGTTGCAATGTCAGATGATTTGTGAGATGTGTATCGGCCAGGATAATTGAATTTGATGATTGGATAAGTTAAACACAGGTTGCCGATTTCAATTCGGTGAGTGTCTGGAGGGGTCTCTCTCTATCTCTCTCTCTTTCTCTTTCTCTGCTCCCTCTTTTGAACCCTCTCCAGTTGTCTATTATTGGTTTTTGAAACAATAAAATCGTTCCACACACAGCAATGTGATTCGTGGGTTGTTTGACGTGGGAGGGGATGGAAATATATGACAGCAGAAGATTATTGTTTGTTGGTCAAATAGGTTGCAAAACACGAAAGATGTAGACAAAAAGAGAGAGTGTGACTTGGAATGACAGAGCGATCGAGGAATAAAATGTGTCTTGGTAGCTGCACTCTAAAGTGGAGACAGCAGCTGCTCGAGGGTTTGGAGAAGAGAACGGCTGTGTGCAATATCCTATCACAGCCCAATTCCAATCACTTCCTTCTAGAATGTGACAGCTGCAAAAAACAAATCCTTAAAGAGAGTAGGTGATATCCTTTAAACAAATGTCCCAATTAATCCACAGCCTAATGTTGGATATGACGTGGAGTTTGAACAAATTATGCAGCAGGAAAGTAATGCCCTGTGGGATCGCAATCTGCATCTATGGCCCGCGCGGTGACCTGTCGTCGTTGGCAATGCGGATGGTAGCGGTGTGGTTACATGGAACATAGAACAGTACAGCAAAGTACAAACGCCTCAGTCCTTAATGTTGTGCCGATCTTTTATCCTAATCTAAGATCAAACTAACCTACATTCACTTTAAGTTATTATCTTCCATGTGCCTAAACAAGAGTCGCTGAAATGTCTCGAATGTATCTGTCTCAACTGCCACCACTGCCGTTGCATTCCACGCGCCCAACACTCCCTCTCCAAACAACATACTTTCGGCATCTTCTGCAGTGTTCCTCCAATCAATTTGAAATTATGCCCGTTCGTAATAGCCATTTCTGGCGTGGGAAAAAGTGTCTGACTATCCACACTATCTAGGTATCTCATCATCCTATATATCTTTATCAAGTCACTTCTCATCCATCTACGCTGCAGTGATGAAAGCCTTTGATCCCAAACACTTTCTTCAGACGGTTTGCCTTCCAGTCCAGTTCTCATGCTGGCA
>NW_025210230.1:0-5180 GCF_004010195.1 Chiloscyllium plagiosum
GGTGGTGGGAGGAGGAGGAACAAAACCAGTTCAGATGGGAAATTGGTTCTCTTGGACAGGAGCAAAACAACAGCATTTTAGTGAAATGTAGCGAGACTGACAAGACTGGGGGATCTGAGTGCCCAGTGCGGTGAACTGGAGCTCCCCAATTAAGGGAGGAACTCTCTCACCAGGGCAGAGTCTGTGGAATTCTCAACTCAAGAGTGTATGGAGGCTTGGTCACTGAGCGTCAGAGAGTTTTGATTGAGATGGGGGTGAATGTATCATCAGGAACAGCCAGGGATCTGCGGCTCAGCCCACAGCGAGACCGGGCGCCATTTTATCCTACAGCTCAATGGACCGAATGGCCATTGGTCATTCCTGAGCAAATCCTGGGGGAGGGGCGGGGTGTCAAGGACAACCGCCTATCGGCATCGCAACGTCCAAGGATGATGGATGCTGCAAAGAAGGATATTTCCAGATTTACAACAGAAGCACTGTGGGAAAATCAAGGCTTTGAAAGCAAGTAAGGTTATGCTCACTTGAAGTGCTGTTTGCACAGCGGCCTATGCAAGCAGTGGGTGAAAGTGGGGTTGCAGACCAACTGGAGCGGAGGGTTGGCATGAGTCGGTGATTGGTTTACGGACTGGTGACCGGTAACCAACGGCAAAAGCCTTCTGCTTGCCAACTGTAAAGTGATAGGGTCGCTCAGGGCTGCCAGGAAGAGGAGAGGAAGATCTCCACCTGCGCAGCAGCTCTCTGTTCTCCGCAGTAAAAGCCACATTAAAACTGGAGAGAATCCAGCTTATTTTTCTTTCCTCTCCAGCCAATCAGGAAACTTTTTTTTTTAAAAAGAGCAAACCCATATCTTCTCACACACAAGGGGAAGCACATGAATCTTGTCAACAGCCCGGTCCGTGCTGCTGGCTCCGAAAATTAGGGAACCGCATACTTTTTAAAACCTTGGACTTTCGCGGCTCGGGGACTTGGTTTCCAACACACGGCACCAACAAGGCTGGACAAGGTTTCTGATTCAGGGCGGCAGGAGATTTCTCACAGCGAGGGGCTGTGACCTCAGCGAGCACAGCAGGATCCCACCGGCCCAGTGCCCACCTCGTCGTACTTGCGGTTGACCAACGCCAGCTTGAAGCGGAATTCGGTGGGGTCGATGGTCAGCACCCTGGGGCGACACTCCCTGTCCAGGCAATAGACACTGTTGCCCTTCACCCGGGTGATGTAGATGGGCAAGTCCAGGGTCCGGATGATCCCGTGGTCCCTGTGGAACAGGCAGAGAGGAGATGCGTCCCCAGATTAGACCAGAATACAATAGAATCCTGACAGTGCGGAAACAGGCCCTTAGGTCCAAAACGTCCACACCGACCCTCCGAAGAGTAACTCACCCAGACCCATTCCCCCTACCCGACATTTACCCGACTAATGCACCGAACCTGCACGTTCCATAATACTATGGGGTAATTTAGCATGGCCAATCCACCCTAACCTGCACATCCCTGAGCACTATGGGTAATTTAGCATGGTCAATCCACCCGAACCTGCACATCCCTGAACACTATGGGTAATTTAGCATGGCCAATCCACCCTAACCTGCACATCCCTGGGCACTATGGGTAATTTCGCATGGCCAATCCACCCTAACCTGCACATCTTTGGACTCTGGGAGGAAACCGGAGCACCCGGAGGAAACCCACACAGACTCGGGGAGAATGTGCAAACACTACACAGACAGTCGCCCCGAGGCTGGAATGGAACCCAGGTCTCTGGGGCTGTGAGGCAGCAGCGCTAAACACTGAGCCACCCTGATTACAGGTAATCGCGGAGGAGGAAGAGGAGTCAGAGAGTCTCTGGTCGGCCCACAGACATATCAACAACCCAACCTACTGAAGTTCACGAGGTATCGGCAGATCACCATGGAGCGTGAAAAGCCTCTGGACCGCTGCAGGAGAAACTGTGTCTCAACATCTCTGCAGTAACAGCAACTCTGAAGTTGGTCAGCTTCTCCCACCCGCTACTGTTGACTTCAAACAGGAGCTCAAAGATTTTATAGCAAGCATATTAATCACAATGTCTGAGAGAGCTGTACAGCACAGAAACAGACCCGTCGGTCCAACCCGTCCATGCCGACCAGATATCCCAACCCAGTCTAGTCCCACCTGCCAGCACCCGGCCCATATCCCTCCAAATCCTTCCTATTCAGATACCCATCCTAATGCCTCTTAAATGTTGTAATTGTACCAGCCTCCACCACATCCTCTGGCAGCTCATTCCATACACGTACCACCCTCTGGGTGAAAAGGTCTCTTTTATATCTTTCCCCTCTCACCCGAAACCTATGTCCTTCTAGTTCTGGACTCCCCCACCCCAGGGAAAAGACCTCACCTATTTACCCTATCCGTGCCCCTCAATTTTATAAACCTGAATAAGGACATCCCTCAGCCGCCGACGCTCCAGGGAAAACAGCCCCATATTCAATTATACCTCAAACCCCTCCATACCCGGCAACCTCCTGGTAAATCCCTTCTGAGCCCTCTCCGGGTTAATAATCCCCTTCCTGTAACAGGGCGCCCGGAGCTGGACACAGTTCTCCAGACGAGGCCTCACCAATGTCCTGTACAACCCCAACATGGCGTCCCCCAACTCCTGTACTCCAAGGACTGAGCAGTGAAGACAAGCGTGCTAAACACCACCTTAACCGCCCTGTGACACAGACTCATTGACCCATTTGATGAAGATCTCTCTGTAATCTTTGGATCACCTTCACTGCCCACTCTCCCCCCAATCCTGGTGTCATCCCCCAACGTCCTGGCCATGCTTCATGCTGTTCTCATCCACATCATTTATAGAAATGACACAAGTTCCGATCCCTGTGGAACACCGCGGGTCACAGGCCTCCGGTCTGGAAAGCAACCCCCCCCGACCACCACCCCCTGTCGTTCAGCCAACTGTGCATCCATTCGGAAAGCTCCCCCTGAATCCCACGTGATCGACCTTCACCAATTCCCCCACCATGAGGAACCCTGTCTCAGGCTTCACTAAAGTCCAAGTCAGCGAGGTCTGCTGCTCTGCCCGCATCCACCTTTTTGGTAACTTCCTCAAAAAAAAACTCAAATCGAGTTTGAGAGACATGGTTTTCCCTCGCACAAACCCATGCTGATTCTAACCAATTCCAAAAGTCCACAAATCCTATCCTCCAACCATTTACCCACAACCGGAGTCATCGGGGTTTATAAAATCATGCCCAGGGCATGTGGTGAACAGGCAAGGTCTTTTCCCTGGGCTGGGGGAGTTCAAAACGAGAGAACATCCCGACACCGCCCTCTTGACCTGTCCCATCTATCCGTTCCACCCTCCCCTCTGACCTATCACCTTCACCCCCACCTATTGCACTCTCAGTTACCTTCTCCACAGTCCCATCCCCCTCCCATTTATCTCTCCGCCCCCTGGGCCCACAAGCCTCATTCCTGATGAAGGGCTTTTGCCTGAAACGTTGACTCTCCTGCTCCTCGGACGCTGCCTGATCCAGGCTGTGCTTTTCCAGCACCCACACTCTCGACTCCCATCTCCAGCATCTTGCAGTTCTCACTTGCTTTTTATAAGGTGAGAGGAGGAAGTTTTTAAAAAGATATGAGGGGTATTATTGTTTTTTTTTAACAGAGTGGTTGGTATGTGGAATGAACTGCGAGAGGAAGTGGTGGATGCAGAACATTTAAAAGACATTTGGATAAGGACTTGAACAGGAAAGGGTTGGGAGGGATATGGGCCAGGAGCAGGCAGGTGGGACTAGGTAAGTTTGGGAATGTGGTCGGATTGGACTCGCTGCATGGATGGAGGGGTCTGTTTCCAGGTTGTAAAACTCTGTCTCACAATCTGCTGCCCCTTGTCCTTCTGGATGGAAGTGGCCGTGGGGTTTGGAAGGTGCTGCCTGAGGGTCTTTGGGGAATTTCTGCAGGGCATCTTGTAGATAGCACACACCGCTGCTACTGAGCGTCAGTGGTGGGGGAGGGGGTGTTTGTGGGTGTGGGGCCAGTCAAGCGGGGGGCTGCTTTGTCCCTGGATGGTGTAGAGCTTCCTGAGTGTTGTTGGAGCTGCCCCCATCCAGGGGCAAGTGGGGAGTATTCCCTCACCCTCCTGACCTGGGCCTTGTAGATGGTGGGACAGGCTTTGGGGCAGAGTTAGGAGGGGAGTTACAGGATTCCCAGCCTCTGACCTGCTCTTGTAGCCGCTGGGTTTATGTGGGGAGTCCAGTTGGGTTTCTGGTCAATGGTAACCCCCAGGATGTTGACTGTGGGGGATACAGTGATGGTAACACCATTGAACGTCAAATTTAGATTCTCTCTTGTTGGAGGTGGTCAATGCCAGACAATGTGGTCACCCTTCCCTTGCCAGTAAGTTACCATGTTTTGCACCCCTGACCTACTCTCTCTGTCTCTCTCTCTCTCTCTCTGTCTGTCTCTCTGTCTTTCACTCTCTCTCTCTCTCGCTTTGTCTCTCTCTCTCTCTCTCTTTGTCTCTCTGTCTCTCTCTCTCTCCTACCACATTCCCTCTATCCACCACTCTGTCTCTCTCTATCTATTTCTCTGTCTCTCTCTACCACATTTCCCCATCTATCACTTTCTCTATCTTTCCTTGTCTATTTCTGTTCCCCTCTCTCTCTACCACATTCTCTCTATCTATCACTCTGTATGTCTCTCCTTGACTATTTCTCTGTGTCTTTCTCTCTCTCTATCTCTCCACACCCCCCCACTTCTCTCTGTCTCTCTCTCTCTCTCTCTCTCTGGGGACTCATGTTCAAATCCCATCACAGTAGATGGTGGAATTTGCATTTGGCAAGCATTTGTCATTAAATCTGACATTCACTAATATCCTGTCGGGAAGGAAGTCGCCATCCTTACCTGCAACTCCAGACCCAGAGCAACGCGGCTAACTCTCAACTACCCGCTGGGCAATTAGGGATGGATAATAAATACTGGCCTGGCCTAGCCAGCGAGGGACAAAAAAACTTCCCTGATCCATCACTCGCTGGGTGTCTCCCCCTTAATGATGTTTCTGCATTTTGTTTCACTCTGACTATGTGAGCGTTTTACCGGGGCAGCGTGGTGGCTCAGTGGTTAGCACCACTGCCTCACAGCACCAGGGACCTGGGTTAGATTCCCACCTCGGGCGACTGTCTGTGTGGGGTTTGC
>NW_025210230.1:5516-7776 GCF_004010195.1 Chiloscyllium plagiosum
GCACTATGGGTAATTTAGCATGGCCAATCCACCCTAACCTGCACATCCCTGAACACTATGGGTAATTTGGCATGGCCAATCCACCCTAACCTGCACATCCCAGGGCACTATGGGTAATTTAGCATGGCCAATCCACCCTAACCTAAATCCACGCAGACATGGGGAGAATGTGCAAACTCCACACAGACAGTTGCCCCGAGGCTGGAATCGAACCCAGGTCCCTGATGCTGTGAGGCAGCAGTGCTGAGCACTGTGCCACCCTGGCACCCCGTCGCGAACACTGACAGCAGATGAGCCGGTTCCAAGATGCATGTGGACAGACTGAGGTGTGGTCAGCAACGAGACGTTGCTCAGTACATGAGCTACCCTCGCTCCTCTCTCCTGCCTCTGCACGCACGCGCATGCATGGGAGAGATGGTGAGTTCATAAAGGAATTAGACACGCCAACGATACTAAACTGCTTAGCTGTTACAATTAGAGCCTCATTACCTTTTATTTGTTCATTCATGACCAGCTTTTATTACCCATCCTAATGGCCCAGAGGGCAGTTAAGAGTCAAGGGCCTGCAGTCACATGGAGGCCAGACCAGGTAAGGATGGCTTTTTCCTTCCCAAAAGGACATGAGTGAGCCATCTGGACTCTTCCTAACAATCGACAGGGCCATTGTCAGACTGTTCGTTCCCGGTTGGTAGCGAATTCAAATCCCACCATTGGCCGAGGCGGGATTCGAACCCGGGTCCCCAGAACATGAGCTGGGTCCCTGGATTAACGGCCCAGCCGTAATCCCACCAGGCCACTGCCACAAACACTACCTTGGGTGAAGTGCAGCAACTCAGTCTGTGCTTTGGTCGAGCTGGGGCTGAAAGACTGGTAAACTGGGGAAACGCTGCCCCCTTGAGGAGGTCTTCAGCATTTCGGGGAGAGCTGGGGTGGATTTCCAGGCTGTGACCCAGGGATCTGGGACCGTGCTGTTTGGAACAACGCGCTCTTTCTTGAAGGGGAAACGGAACAGGAAAGGCCAGCATGTTTCTCTGCAGCTGTGCAAGGGCATCAGACGGGCCACATCTGGAATTCTCGTCGACAGTCCTGATCGCCACGTTTCCCCCCGGCCCCGGGAAGAGTGCCGGCAGTTCGGAAGTGGGACACCTGACCCATTCCGGTGAGGGAGGGGCTGCTACCGAGTGAGGGGTTGAGGCCGGGCCTGTGTCTCGTCAGAGTTGAGGGGGACTGAACGAGAACGGAGATACCGAGGGGACTGCTCAGGACGGACACGGAGAGGCAGTTTGGGGTGGGGGTGGGGGTATAAACGAGAACGAGGGGACACGGGGTCCAGGTGGAATCGAAGACTGACGTGAGGAGGAACCTATCCTGGCAAAAAATGGGCGTCGGTGTTCGGGATGCTCTCCTGCTGACAGCAGCTCAGCACATGGACTCTTCATCAACCCGGGAGCCATTTTATACCGGACAACAGGACTGCACTGTACAGGCCCTCCATCTTGTGTCGACCTTTTATCCTACTCTAAGACCAGGTTAACCTTCACACCCTACATTTTACTGTCATCCAAGTGCCTATCCAAGAGTTGCTTAGATGTCCCTCACATCCCTGAACCTACTACTACCACTGCTGGCAGTGCATTCCACACACCCACTACCATCTGTGTAAAGAACCTACCTCTGACCTCTCCCTTAAACCGTCCTCCAATCACCTTAAACTTATGCCCCCTCGTGATAGCTATTTCCACCCTGGGATAAAGTCTCTGGTTATTCACTCTATCCATGCCTCTCAACATCTTGTACACCTCTATCAAGTCCCCTCTCATCCACCTTCACTCCAATGAGAAAAGCCCGAGCTCCCTCAGCCTTCCTTCATTAGACATACCCTCCAGTCCAGGCAGCATCCTGGTAAATCTCCTCTGCACCCTCTCTAAAGCTTCCACATCCCTTCCTGTAATGAGGTGACCAGAACTGAACACAATATTCCAAGTGTGGTCTGACCAGGGCTCTACAGAGCTGCAGCATAACCTCGTGCCTCTTAAACTCAATCCCCTTGCTCATGAAAGCCAACACACCATACGCCTTCTGAACAACTCTATCAACATGGACTACTTTCTAAACGGTGAGAAAATTCGTAAAGCCAAAGTATAGAGGGATCTGGGAGTGCTAGGTGAGGATTCTCTAAAGGTAAACATGCAGGTTGAGTCCGTGATTAAGAAAGCGAATGCAATGTTGTCAATTATCTCAAGAGGGTTGGAATATAAAA
>NW_025210230.1:7896-18833 GCF_004010195.1 Chiloscyllium plagiosum
TAAATTCAGAACAGAAATGCGGAGACATTTCTTCAGCCAGAGAGTGGTGGGCCTGTGGAATTCATTGCCGCAGAGTGCAGTGGAGGCCGGGACGCTAAATGTCTTCAAGGCAGAAATTGATAAATTCTTGATGTCACAAGGAATTAAGGGCTACGGGGAGAATGCGGGTAAGTGGAGTTGAAATGCCCATCAGCCATGATTGAATGGCGGAGTGGACTCGATGGGCCGAATGGCCTTATTTCTGCTCCTATATCTTATGGTCTTAACAGAGGCGAGGGCAACGGACAGCAAACAGGAGTGATGGCCCAAACTCATCTGGCAGGGGCAAGAGGGAGATGAGAATGAGGTGCACCTTGCAACCCCCCCCCCCCTCCCTCCCCACCACCCCTAGTGAGGGCAGTGCTGAGAGCTTGGGGTGAGAGGCAGGGTGGGCAGTACTAGGCCCGAGTGCCACACCCCAAACAAAATGGTGGCACGGTCGAGCAGCAAGCTGAGGGGTGAGCTCCAGAGGGAGGGGGTGGGGCCTTGACTGTCTCAGGGCCTGAGAGACCTCCCCTCCCCCACCCGCCCAAAGTTTTGGATCCTCCGCCTCATTTGGGGCCCTCACTTTGGGAAGCCCTGGCCTATTCTGGTGGGCGAGGGTCTCGCGCCTGCCTTTCTGTCCTCAGTGAGGCCTGCGGCTCCGATATTAAGTCCCGCAAACACCACCGGTCGGACACGAGGGGGTTACCCCCCCCCCCCCAGGGTAAACCGGGAGCCAAGGCCACGACACCCACACGCAATACAAGGTGATGGCCCATCGCCAAGGCAACGCATATCAAATTCCCCCCGGCCTGCCTGCTTCAGGGTTCAAAGTCTGATGATGTTGTGAGCAAGTGCGGCCATAAACGAGGACACGCGATGATCGGGACTCCGACCTTTGGAAGCAGAGGCAGGGCGTTGGGATATTGCCAAACACCTTTCCCAGAGCGCAGCTCCAGCCATTTCTGAGCGCCACACCCTGCTGGCAAGGCGAGGAACATGTGGAATCACGACAGTGTGGTAGAAGGCCTCACTGCCCATCGGGTTAACGCTGACCCGCTGAACTGCAGCCCACTCAGACTCACACCCCTAACCTGAGGGGAATTTCCCAGGGCGAAGCCTGCACACCCTGGGGCACTATGGGTAATTCAGCATGGTCAATCCATCCTAACCTGCACATCCCTGGGCACTATGGGTAATTTAGCATGGTCAATCCATCCTAACCTGCACATCCCTGGGCACTATGGGTAATTTAGCATGGTCAATCCACCCTAACCTGCACATCCCTGGGCACTATGGGTAATTTAGCATGGCCAATCCACCCTAACCTGCACATCCCTGGGCACTATGGGTAATTTAGCATGGCCAATCCACCCTAACCTGCACATCCCTGGGCACTATGGGTAATTTAGCATGGCCAATCCACCCTAACCTGCACATCCCTGGGCACTATGGGTAATTTAGCATGGCCAATCCACCCTAACCTGCACATCCCTGGGCACTATGGGTAATTTAGCATGGCCAATCCACCCTAACCTGCACATCCCTGGGCACTATGGGTAATTTAGCATGGCCAATCCACCCTAACCTGCACATCCCTGGGCACTATGGGTAATTTAGCATGGCCAATCCACCCTAACCTGCACATCCCTGGGCACTATGGGTAATTTAGCATGGCCAATCCACCCTAACCTGCACATCCCTGGGCACTATGGGTAATTTAGCATGGCCAATCCACCCTAACCTGCACATCCCTGGGCACTATGGGTAATTTAGCATGGCCAATCCACCCTAACCTGCACATCCCTGGGCACTATGGGTAATTTAGCATGGCCAATCCACCCTAACCTGCACATCCCTGGGCACTATGGGTAATTTAGCATGGCCAATCCACCCTAACCTGCACATCCCTGGGCACTATGGGTAATTTAGCATGGCCAATCCACCCTAACCTGCACATCCCTGGGCACTATGGGTAATTTAGCATGGCCAATCCACCCTAACCTGCACATCCCTGGGCACTATGGGTAATTTAGCATGGCCAATCCACCCTAACCTGCACATCCCTGGGCACTATGGGTAATTTAGCATGGCCAATCCACCCTAACCTGCACATCCCTGGGCACTATGGGTAATTTAGCATGGCCAATCCACCCTAACCTGCACATCCCTGGGCACTATGGGTAATTTAGCATGGCCAATCCACCCTAACCTGCACATCCCTGGGCACTATGGGTAATTTAGCATGGCCAATCCACCCTAACCTGCACATCCCTGGGCACTATGGGTAATTTAGCATGGCCAATCCACCCTAACCTGCACATCCCTGGGCACTATGGGTAATTTAGCATGGCCAATCCACCCTAACCTGCACATCCCTGGGCACTATGGGTAATTTAGCATGGCCAATCCACCCTAACCTGCACATCCCTGGGCACTATGGGTAATTTAGCATGGCCAATCCACCCTAACCTGCACATCCCTGGGCACTATGGGTAATTTAGCATGGCCAATCCACCCTAACCTGCACATCCCTGGGCACTATGGGTAATTTAGCATGGCCAATCCACCCTAACCTGCACATCCCTGGGCACTATGGGTAATTTAGCATGGCCAATCCACCCTAACCTGCACATCCCTGGGCACTATGGGTAATTTAGCATGGCCAATCCACCCTAACCTGCACATCCCTGGGCACTATGGGTAATTTAGCATGGCCAATCCACCCTAACCTGCACATCCCTGGGCACTATGGGTAATTTAGCATGGCCAATCCACCCTAACCTGCACATCCCTGGGCACTATGGGTAATTTAGCATGGCCAATCCACCCTAACCTGCACATCCCTGGGCACTATGGGTAATTTAGCATGGCCAATCCACCCTAACCTGCACATCCCTGGGCACTATGGGTAATTTAGCATGGCCAATCCACCCTAACCTGCACATCCCTGGGCACTATGGGTAATTTAGCATGGCCAATCCACCCTAACCTGCACATCCCTGGGCACTATGGGTAATTTAGCATGGCCAATCCACCCTAACCTGCACATCCCTGGGCACTATGGGTAATTTAGCATGGCCAATCCACCCTAACCTGCACATCCCTGGGCACTATGGGTAATTTAGCATGGCCAATCCACCCTAACCTGCACATCCCTGGGCACTATGGGTAATTTAGCATGGCCAATCCACCCTAACCTGCACATCCCTGGGCACTATGGGTAATTTAGCATGGCCAATCCACCCTAACCTGCACATCCCTGGGCACTATGGGTAATTTAGCATGGCCAATCCACCCTAACCTGCACATCCCTGGGCACTATGGGTAATTTAGCATGGCCAATCCACCCTAACCTGCACATCCCTGGGCACTATGGGTAATTTAGCATGGCCAATCCACCCTAACCTGCACATCCCTGGGCACTATGGGTAATTTAGCATGGCCAATCCACCCTAACCTGCACATCCCTGGGCACTATGGGTAATTTAGCATGGCCAATCCACCCTAACCTGCACATCCCTGGGCACTATGGGTAATTTAGCATGGCCAATCCACCCTAACCTGCACATCCCTGGGCACTATGGGTAATTTAGCATGGCCAATCCACCCTAACCTGCACATCCCTGGGCACTATGGGTAATTTAGCATGGCCAATCCACCCTAACCTGCACATCCCTGGGCACTATGGGTAATTTAGCATGGCCAATCCACCCTAACCTGCACATCCCTGGGCACTATGGGTAATTTAGCATGGCCAATCCACCCTAACCTGCACATCCCTGGGCACTATGGGTAATTTAGCATGGCCAATCCACCCTAACCTGCACATCCCTGGGCACTATGGGTAATTTAGCATGGCCAATCCACCCTAACCTGCACATCCCTGGGCACTATGGGTAATTTAGCATGGCCAATCCACCCTAACCTGCACATCCCTGGGCACTATGGGTAATTTAGCATGGCCAATCCACCCTAACCTGCACATCCCTGGGCACTATGGGTAATTTAGCATGGCCAATCCACCCTAACCTGCACATCCCTGGGCACTATGGGTAATTTAGCATGGCCAATCCACCCTAACCTGCACATCCCTGGGCACTATGGGTAATTTAGCATGGCCAATCCACCCTAACCTGCACATCCCTGGGCACTATGGGTAATTTAGCATGGCCAATCCACCCTAACCTGCACATCCCTGGGCACTATGGGTAATTTAGCATGGCCAATCCACCCTAACCTGCACATCCCTGGGCACTATGGGTAATTTAGCATGGCCAATCCACCCTAACCTGCACATCCCTGGGCACTATGGGTAATTTAGCATGGCCAATCCACCCTAACCTGCACATCCCTGGGCACTATGGGTAATTTAGCATGGCCAATCCACCCTAACCTGCACATCCCTGGGCACTATGGGTAATTTAGCATGGCCAATCCACCCTAACCTGCACATCCCTGGGCACTATGGGTAATTTAGCATGGCCAATCCACCCTAACCTGCACATCCCTGGGCACTATGGGTAATTTAGCATGGCCAATCCACCCTAACCTGCACATCCCTGGGCACTATGGGTAATTTAGCATGGCCAATCCACCCTAACCTGCACATCCCTGGGCACTATGGGTAATTTAGCATGGCCAATCCACCCTAACCTGCACATCCCTGGGCACTATGGGTAATTTAGCATGGCCAATCCACCCTAACCTGCACATCCCTGGGCACTATGGGTAATTTAGCATGGCCAATCCACCCTAACCTGCACATCCCTGGGCACTATGGGTAATTTAGCATGGCCAATCCACCCTAACCTGCACATCCCTGGGCACTATGGGTAATTTAGCATGGCCAATCCACCCTAACCTGCACATCCCTGGGCACTATGGGTAATTTAGCATGGCCAATCCACCCTAACCTGCACATCCCTGGGCACTATGGGTAATTTAGCATGGCCAATCCACCCTAACCTGCACATCCCTGGGCACTATGGGTAATTTAGCATGGCCAATCCACCCTAACCTGCACATCCCTGGGCACTATGGGTAATTTAGCATGGCCAATCCACCCTAACCTGCACATCCCTGGGCACTATGGGTAATTTAGCATGGCCAATCCACCCTAACCTGCACATCCCTGGGCACTATGGGTAATTTAGCATGGCCAATCCACCCTAACCTGCACATCCCTGGGCACTATGGGTAATTTAGCATGGCCAATCCACCCTAACCTGCACATCCCTGGGCACTATGGGTAATTTAGCATGGCCAATCCACCCTAACCTGCACATCCCTGGGCACTATGGGTAATTTAGCATGGCCAATCCACCCTAACCTGCACATCCCTGGGCACTATGGGTAATTTAGCATGGCCAATCCACCCTAACCTGCACATCCCTGGGCACTATGGGTAATTTAGCATGGCCAATCCACCCTAACCTGCACATCCCTGGGCACTATGGGTAATTTAGCATGGCCAATCCACCCTAACCTGCACATCCCTGGGCACTATGGGTAATTTAGCATGGCCAATCCACCCTAACCTGCACATCCCTGGGCACTATGGGTAATTTAGCATGGCCAATCCACCCTAACCTGCACATCCCTGGGCACTATGGGTAATTTAGCATGGCCAATCCACCCTAACCTGCACATCCCTGGGCACTATGGGTAATTTAGCATGGCCAATCCACCCTAACCTGCACATCCCTGGGCACTATGGGTAATTTAGCATGGCCAATCCACCCTAACCTGCACATCCCTGGGCACTATGGGTAATTTAGCATGGCCAATCCACCCTAACCTGCACATCCCTGGGCACTATGGGTAATTTAGCATGGCCAATCCACCCTAACCTGCACATCCCTGGGCACTATGGGTAATTTAGCATGGCCAATCCACCCTAACCTGCACATCCCTGGGCACTATGGGTAATTTAGCATGGCCAATCCACCCTAACCTGCACATCCCTGGGCACTATGGGTAATTTAGCATGGCCAATCCACCCTAACCTGCACATCCCTGGGCACTATGGGTAATTTAGCATGGCCAATCCACCCTAACCTGCACATCCCTGGGCACTATGGGTAATTTAGCATGGCCAATCCACCCTAACCTGCACATCCCTGGGCACTATGGGTAATTTAGCATGGCCAATCCACCCTAACCTGCACATCCCTGGGCACTATGGGTAATTTAGCATGGCCAATCCACCCTAACCTGCACATCCCTGGGCACTATGGGTAATTTAGCATGGCCAATCCACCCTAACCTGCACATCCCTGGGCACTATGGGTAATTTAGCATGGCCAATCCACCCTAACCTGCACATCCCTGGGCACTATGGGTAATTTAGCATGGCCAATCCACCCTAACCTGCACATCCCTGGGCACTATGGGTAATTTAGCATGGCCAATCCACCCTAACCTGCACATCCCTGGGCACTATGGGTAATTTAGCATGGCCAATCCACCCTAACCTGCACATCCCTGGGCACTATGGGTAATTTAGCATGGCCAATCCACCCTAACCTGCACATCCCTGGGCACTATGGGTAATTTAGCATGGCCAATCCACCCTAACCTGCACATCCCTGGGCACTATGGGTAATTTAGCATGGCCAATCCACCCTAACCTGCACATCCCTGGGCACTATGGGTAATTTAGCATGGCCAATCCACCCTAACCTGCACATCCCTGGGCACTATGGGTAATTTAGCATGGCCAATCCACCCTAACCTGCACATCCCTGGGCACTATGGGTAATTTAGCATGGCCAATCCACCCTAACCTGCACATCCCTGGGCACTATGGGTAATTTAGCATGGCCAATCCACCCTAACCTGCACATCCCTGGGCACTATGGGTAATTTAGCATGGCCAATCCACCCTAACCTGCACATCCCTGGGCACTATGGGTAATTTAGCATGGCCAATCCACCCTAACCTGCACATCCCTGGGCACTATGGGTAATTTAGCATGGCCAATCCACCCTAACCTGCACATCCCTGGGCACTATGGGTAATTTAGCATGGCCAATCCACCCTAACCTGCACATCCCTGGGCACTATGGGTAATTTAGCATGGCCAATCCACCCTAACCTGCACATCCCTGGGCACTATGGGTAATTTAGCATGGCCAATCCACCCTAACCTGCACATCCCTGGGCACTATGGGTAATTTAGCATGGCCAATCCACCCTAACCTGCACATCCCTGGGCACTATGGGTAATTTAGCATGGCCAATCCACCCTAACCTGCACATCCCTGGGCACTATGGGTAATTTAGCATGGCCAATCCACCCTAACCTGCACATCCCTGGGCACTATGGGTAATTTAGCATGGCCAATCCACCCTAACCTGCACATCCCTGGGCACTATGGGTAATTTAGCATGGCCAATCCACCCTAACCTGCACATCCCTGGGCACTATGGGTAATTTAGCATGGCCAATCCACCCTAACCTGCACATCCCTGGGCACTATGGGTAATTTAGCATGGCCAATCCACCCTAACCTGCACATCCCTGGGCACTATGGGTAATTTAGCATGGCCAATCCACCCTAACCTGCACATCCCTGGGCACTATGGGTAATTTAGCATGGCCAATCCACCCTAACCTGCACATCCCTGGGCACTATGGGTAATTTAGCATGGCCAATCCACCCTAACCTGCACATCCCTGGGCACTATGGGTAATTTAGCATGGCCAATCCACCCTAACCTGCACATCCCTGGGCACTATGGGTAATTTAGCATGGCCAATCCACCCTAACCTGCACATCCCTGGGCACTATGGGTAATTTAGCATGGCCAATCCACCCTAACCTGCACATCCCTGGGCACTATGGGTAATTTAGCATGGCCAATCCACCCTAACCTGCACATCCCTGGGCACTATGGGTAATTTAGCATGGCCAATCCACCCTAACCTGCACATCCCTGGGCACTATGGGTAATTTAGCATGGCCAATCCACCCTAACCTGCACATCCCTGGGCACTATGGGTAATTTAGCATGGCCAATCCACCCTAACCTGCACATCCCTGGGCACTATGGGTAATTTAGCATGGCCAATCCACCCTAACCTGCACATCCCTGGGCACTATGGGTAATTTAGCATGGCCAATCCACCCTAACCTGCACATCCCTGGGCACTATGGGTAATTTAGCATGGCCAATCCACCCTAACCTGCACATCCCTGGGCACTATGGGTAATTTAGCATGGCCAATCCACCCTAACCTGCACATCCCTGGGCACTATGGGTAATTTAGCATGGCCAATCCACCCTAACCTGCACATCCCTGGGCACTATGGGTAATTTAGCATGGCCAATCCACCCTAACCTGCACATCCCTGGGCACTATGGGTAATTTAGCATGGCCAATCCACCCTAACCTGCACATCCCTGGGCACTATGGGTAATTTAGCATGGCCAATCCACCCTAACCTGCACATCCCTGGGCACTATGGGTAATTTAGCATGGCCAATCCACCCTAACCTGCACATCCCTGGGCACTATGGGTAATTTAGCATGGCCAATCCACCCTAACCTGCACATCCCTGGGCACTATGGGTAATTTAGCATGGCCAATCCACCCTAACCTGCACATCCCTGGGCACTATGGGTAATTTAGCATGGCCAATCCACCCTAACCTGCACATCCCTGGGCACTATGGGTAATTTAGCATGGCCAATCCACCCTAACCTGCACATCCCTGGGCACTATGGGTAATTTAGCATGGCCAATCCACCCTAACCTGCACATCCCTGGGCACTATGGGTAATTTAGCATGGCCAATCCACCCTAACCTGCACATCCCTGGGCACTATGGGTAATTTAGCATGGCCAATCCACCCTAACCTGCACATCCCTGGGCACTATGGGTAATTTAGCATGGCCAATCCACCCTAACCTGCACATCCCTGGGCACTATGGGTAATTTAGCATGGCCAATCCACCCTAACCTGCACATCCCTGGGCACTATGGGTAATTTAGCATGGCCAATCCACCCTAACCTGCACATCCCTGGGCACTATGGGTAATTTAGCATGGCCAATCCACCCTAACCTGCACATCCCTGGGCACTATGGGTAATTTAGCATGGCCAATCCACCCTAACCTGCACATCCCTGGGCACTATGGGTAATTTAGCATGGCCAATCCACCCTAACCTGCACATCCCTGGGCACTATGGGTAATTTAGCATGGCCAATCCACCCTAACCTGCACATCCCTGGGCACTATGGGTAATTTAGCATGGCCAATCCACCCTAACCTGCACATCCCTGGGCACTATGGGTAATTTAGCATGGCCAATCCACCCTAACCTGCACATCCCTGGGCACTATGGGTAATTTAGCATGGCCAATCCACCCTAACCTGCACATCCCTGGGCACTATGGGTAATTTAGCATGGCCAATCCACCCTAACCTGCACATCCCTGGGGGAATATTTGAGGATTCTGGATCTGTTCTCAATGGAGTTTAGAAGGAAGAGTGGAGATCTAATTGAAACTTACAGAATACTGAATGGCCTGGACAGAGTGGATGTTGAGAAGATGTTTCCATTGATAGGAGAGACAAGGACATGAGGGCACAGTCTTAGAGTAAAGGGAAGACCTTTTAGAATGGAGATAAGGAGAAACTTCTTCAGCCAGAGAGTAGGGAATCTGTGGAATTCATTGCCACAGAAGGTCTTCAGACTGAAATAGATAGATTCTTGATTGTAAAGGAAGGATCAAGGGTTATGGTGAGAAAGTGGGAGAATGGGTTTGAGAAATCTATCAGCCATGATTGAATGACAGAGCAGACTTGTTGGGCTGAATGGCCTAATTTCTGCTCCTATGTATTATTTTATGGACTTCTGGTCTAATATTTTGAATCTGCTGTGATTCTGAGTTTGAATGCATAAAAATGAGAAGAGTAAATTGTAAGTTCTGTTTCTGGAAAGGGTTTCTGCTGATTGTGAAAGTAGCCAAACCTCTGAATTGCTCTTTCTCAAAAACAATGGAGCAATCATAAACTCCCTCATCTCAAACTCAGAGAAATGAGATTGGAAGCAATTATTATAAATTTGGAGATAATATAGTGTCATTACTTCCCAAGCTGGTAAACTGAAATATTAAGTCCCAGTTGACAAATAACCTTTTGAGCTGTGGGATGAAGATAAACTTGGAATAACCCATCAATTTCTGGCGCTGCCCTGTCATCATTTTTTTCATTACACATCACCCTTTCTGGACTTCATTTTTTGCTGTTACTCTATCTCCGAATCTTTTAACATCTTCATGATCCATCTTGAATCTTTCTGCATTCAATGGCGGGACTTAAGCTCCACTTAATTTGAGTGACTCTTCCTGGGCTATTCCAAACCTTATGGCTTTTAAGGCTCCTCAACAACTTTCAATTTCCTACCTTTTTGCCATGTCCCCCAGTTTAATTTGAGTGACCCATCTTTAGCCACTCCATCCTCTCAGGATTTGATGTCCTATGAAGAGTTTCTGATTGCCTTTCAGCTTCTGGTTTTTCCACTGTTCATTGTTGGCTTTTTCCTGCTTTCCTAGATTTTTTGGGTTGTGCTTTTCTATTTTAGATTATAATTTGCTACCAGAAACATCATTTGCCAATAAATTATCAATCACAGGCATTGATGAGATTGGGATAGTCTCCAAACTTACAAGACTAATAATAAACCCATTTCTCAGTAATCTCTAATCAGCAACATTTATTCATTTTCCTATAAGTCCCTTTATTAATACATTGGAATTTAATTTCCTTCTAGCTTGAAAACCATTTGTTTTCTCCACTAGCAAGGTCTGTGAGGACACAACATCTTGGAGAATGTAGATTTCAGCCTCTGGCCTTTCAAAACAATCACTGATAATGTAACACTTCTGTTTAAGAAGGG
>NW_025210231.1:0-525 GCF_004010195.1 Chiloscyllium plagiosum
TGAGAGGGATCGAGTCCCAGAGCAGGGGGACAGTGAAAGGGATTGTGTCCCAGAGTAGAGGACAGTGAGGGGGATTGAGTCCCAGAGCGGGGGACAGTGAGGGGGATTGAGTCCCAGAGTAGAGGACAGTGAGGGGGATTGAGTCCCAAAGCGGGGACAGTAATGGGGATCAAGTTCCAGAGTAGAGGACAGCAAGGGGGATCGAGTTCCAGAGTAGTGGACAGTGAGGGGGTTCGAATCCTGGAGTGGTGGACAAAGAGGGGTATAGAATCCCGGAACCGGGGGACAGTGAGGGGGATCGAGTCCCAGAGTGTGAGAAAGTGAGGGGTTTCCAGTCCTAGAGCAGGGGGACAGTGAGTTGGATCGAGTCCCAGAGCAGGGGGACAGTGAGGGGGTTCGAGTGCCAGAGTTGAGGACAGTGAGGGGATCGAGTGCCAGAGTTGAGGACAGTGAGGGGGATCGAGTCCCAGTATGGGGACAGTGAGGGGGATCGAGTCCCAGTGTGGGGGGACAGTGAGGGGGGTC
>NW_025210231.1:7977-18841 GCF_004010195.1 Chiloscyllium plagiosum
TGTTACACAGTGATGCTGACCTCCCGTACACTCCTCCCGGTCTGTTACACAGCGATACCGACCTCCTGCCCACTCCTCCCGGTCTGTTGCACAGCGATACTGACCTCCCGCACACTCCTCCCGGTCTGTTACACTGCGATACTGACGTCCCGTACACTCCTCCCGGTGTTTTACACAGCGATACTGACCTCCCGCACATTCCTCCCAGTCTGTTACACAGCGATACTGACCTCCCGTCCACTCCTCCCGGTCTGTTACACAGCGATACTGACCTCCCGCACACTCCTCCCGGTCTGTTACACAGCGATGCTGACCTCCCGTACGCTACTCCCGGTAAGTTACAGAGCGATGGTGTCGTCCCGTACACTCCTCCCGGTCTGTTACACAGCGATGCTGACCTCCCATACACTCCTCCCGGTCTGTTACACAGCGATGCTGACCTCCCGTACACTCCTCCCGATATGTTACACAGTGATGCTGACCTCCCGTAAACTCCTCCCGGTCTGTTACACAGCGATGCTGACCTCCCGTACGCTACTCCCGGTAAGTTACAGAGCGATGGTGTCGTCCCGTACACTCCTCCCGGTCTGTTACACAGCGATGCTGACCTCCCATACACTCCTCCCGGTCTGTTACACAGCGATGCTGACCTCCCGTACACTCCTCCCGATATGTTACACAGTGATGCTGACCTCCCGTAAACTCCTCCCGGTCTGTTATACAGCAATGCTGACCTCCCGTACACTCCTCCCGGTCTGTTTCACAGCGATGCTGACCTCCCGTACACTCCTCCCGGTATGTTACACAGCGATACTGACCATCCGCACACTCCGCCCAGTCTGTTACACAAGCGATGCTGACCTCCCGTACACGCCTCCTGGTCTGTTACACAGCGATGCTGACCTCCCGTACGCTACTCCTGGTAAGTTACACAGCGATGCTGACCTCCCGTACACTCCTCCCGGTCTGTTACACAGCGATGCTGACCTCCCGTACACTCCTCCCGGTATGTTACACACCGATGCTGACCTCCCGTACACTCCTCCCGGTCTGTTACACAGCGATACTGACCTCCTGTACATTCCTCCCGGTCTGTTACACAACGATGCTGACCTCCCGTACGCTCCACCCGGTCTGTTACACAGCGATGCTGACCTCCCGCACATTCCTCCCGGTCTGTTACACAGCGATACTGACCGGCTGCACACTCCTCCCAGTCTGTTACAGTGATACTGACTCATTGCACACTCCTTCCAGTCTGTTACACAGTGACACTGGCCTCCCGTACACTCCTCCCCGTCTGTTACACAGCGATACTGACCTCCCGTACACTCCTCCCGGTCTGTTACACAGCGATACTGACCTCCCGTACACTCCTCCCGGTGTGTTACACAGCGATACTCACCTCCCGCACACTCCTCCCAGTCTGTTACACAGCAATACTGACCTCCCGAGCACTCCTTCCAGTCTGCGACACAGCCACACTAACCAGCTGAACACTCCTGCCGGTCTGTTACACTGCGATACTGAACTCCCGTACACTCCTCTCGGTCTGTTACACAGCGATACTGACCTGCTGCACACACCTCCCAGTCTGTTACACAGCGACACTGACCTCCCATACACTCCTCCCAGTCTGTTACACAGCAATACTGACCTGCTGCACACTCCTCCCAGTGTGTTACACAGCGACACTGACCTCCTGCACACTCCTCCCGGTCTGTTACACAGCGATACTGACCTGCTGCACACTCCTCTCAGTCTGTTACACAGCGACACTGACCTGCTGCACACTCCTCCCAGTCTGTTACACAGCGACACTGACCTGCTGCACACTCTTCTCAGTCCAAAGCATAACCCCCCCACCAAGCTTATTTGCTCCTTAAGTGGCTTAGTTGCCTGCTAACTGCTGACAGGCACAGTCTTTATCTGGCAGCTGAACCACTTCTTAAAATATATGTATATATTTAAGCACTTATTTTGAGACTTTCTCAAAATTCTATTTTTTAGCTTTTGGAGGGTAATTTTTCATTCTCCTTAACTCATTCATTATGTGATGCAGTCACTACTAAGTTTCGTTTTTGTATTTACATATGGGCTGTTCAGACACGCACAGAAACTGATTTGGAGGAATGTAACAATATTATCAGTCACAATTCTGTATTAAATGTAAAGCCACAACACATAAGGAAGGCATTAGTTTCTTTGATACAACAGTACAAGACAACAAGGATCAGTCAGCAATACAAGTTCAAGATAACTTTATACATGTGTCTACATACAAAAAGCCATCACCTGAAGCAGACCTTTGACAGATTGGTGAGGTCATGGCTACTGTGTTTCCTTCACATATGCACAAACCTGGAACATTTTAACCAGGCAGTTTTTACCCTTTCTACTGGATTTTAGATTTCAATCTCATATTTAAATTTAGCAATTACCAGACTTTTCATTACTGTAGAATCCAAACACTTTTTGTTAAGGATATTAGCTCTTGAACCTAATATTTAAGCTTCATAGCTATTTAAACTAAAAATTCCACATTGATTTGCAAAGACTGAATTAATTTAGTGACTTAAAGTTTTCTTGGATCCTAGTTAGCTATGTATTCATTCATTGACAGGTTTAATACTGTTTGTCTCCAAGCCTATCTCCTCTTGCAGCCTCTTTTGTCCCCATACCCATCTTGCAGTTGCCACCTTGGTTAAAGGCAAACCCTGAGCCCTGGCTTGGCTAAAGATAGTGCCTGGGCCAGGACTCAGCTCAAGGCAGTCCCGGCAAATACTATCACTTACTTATGAAACTGTTGGTTGCTTCTCCATTTGCAAGTTGTGTCTCTCCCATGTTTATTGTTAGTAAGCACTGGAGAGACTGGCCAGTGATAGCAGCATCTCACCATTTCCTTCCATTCGATTTCTCAGGACATTATTTCTCTGAATGGTTAATCCTGTGAGTGGATTTTCCCAGGCTTTTGCAGGTGGATTCACCCACAGCCTCCATGTATTTTGAGTGTTGAAGACCTCATATTAATTTTAGGGTGCAAAATCAGCTACCATAAGTTAAATTTTCCTCAAGTATATCTACTTATAGATAAAAATACATTAGACAAAAAAATTTAATAAAATACTTTGGCGTTCCTGAAGTGAATCTTTGTAATAATGCTTTCACATGCTCTGAGTGATTAAAACATCTTCTTTCAATATTTACCTTCAATTCTTTACTAATTTTCTTCTTCCTCACTATTAGCATTTTATTAATCGCTTCTTGGTTATCTTCTGCTTTGCTGTTCACTATTCTTATTGTGTAAATCCTTTTAATTTGCTCTCTGATTATGTTCTAACAAAATGTTTACTATATCACAAACATTCAACTGACAGTTTCTCTTGCACCTCATTTTCTTTACAAGTGACAATAAAGCTCATTCTAAGCCTGTTCACAATCATTGCTCGTCAGCTCCAATACCCACTGGTCTCCTACTGGAGTGCCAGAGACCATCTCTATCAATTTTAAATCAATGGTTCACCACTGTAATTCCTTAAAGAGGTGGAACTACAACAATTAGCATGCAACATTATTGTGCATTTTTAAAAAAGATTAATGTGCAATGATCTATTTTGGAGCTGCCCTGATGTTCCTTCTAGAAGTAGGACCACACAGCTGGCTCACGAAAGATTAACCTGGAAGTGAGGTCAGTCTCTGTATAACAAGTACTGACTCCTCCCACTTTTTCACATCCACCCATTGTTGAGCTCAAAATCAGGCAAGGAAACATCAACTGTATCTGACTGAAAGCCATATGGGTGTGCTGCTGCAAAGCACAGTAGGTATTCTGGAATCTCTGAGGAAGACTGCTGTAAACAACAGAACTGGACTGCAGGCTCTGCAGTATCAGTAAGTGAGATTATGGGAGATCGTCTCATTACTGTTCTGAAATAAGAACTGATTAAAGGCACTGAAACAGATTGATGAGCCCCAGCATGTAGTGACTAATGGAAGCACATTGGCAAGCTTGGTTGAAAATGCCATTATTAGTTTTTAAATTAATAGGATAACACCTCATATTTTACAGACACAGTACATGAATGTGACATTCACACAGGCTCCAACATGCTCATATTTGAAAAAAACCCAATTGTAACTGTGAAAAGAACTTTAGAGATGAAATTTGTTTAAAACTTATATAATAATGGTTGAAACTGGTAGGGTTAATGTTCAGATGGATAAACATAAAATAATCAACACAGTACACAGTACAACTAATACATATTGATAAAAAGTGTGCTGCTTACCTCGGTGATGCAAAATTCCATTTCCATCTGCAAAAATAACCTGCATATTGATAAATAATGATAATGAAATAGATTGACACAGCACTGCTGCAAGAGGTAAGCTTGAAATAAGATAATTTTAAAATATACTTGACTTGTGAGCTTCAATATGTTTAACAAGAATTAATGTTGCACATTTAAACTCCTTATTAAACAGTTCGTTACCCTGTTTGGATCAAATTCTTTTACAGAAGAAGACTTCTATCATTTGTCATAATTTGATTACATGAAAATTTCAAGCCTTGTACCACTGTATTGTAATATATGTAATAATAATGATTTTTCCTGTGATACATATTATGAAGAATGTGGTAATATTCAGGTCTTCTCTCAGGGTTCACAGACTGTCAGGTCATATGTCATACAATCAATAATCGCCTTCTGTCACTTGCCCTTCCTTTCATCTTCAAACGGTACCATAAAACATCCGTATCAAACAAATAGATTTTGGACGACCCTACATTACCCAGAAAATGAATTCCAACCTTAAAAAAAGTCACATTTATTATAACTAATAACACACACCTTGAGGTGACTTTAAGGCACAAATATAATTTCAGGCTTCAAATGACATTCATAAACTGCTCAAGCTTTCATGCTGTGGTTTATCATAGTGTTAACCCTTCAAGTTCCTTACAGTCTTTGGATTCATTTTTCCATTATTTCCTACCTAATTTCTATTCATAAACATTGATCAGGTTAGAGTTTCACTTGTCATGATTTGTGTTCAGTTTGCTTTCGAGTAACTGTATCATTAATTTAGGAGGATTCTTATTTCATCCAATGATTCCAAGACTGTTGCCAGTCTGTAAGATAACACACTGGAGCCCCTTGTCAGTAAGGCCGTAATGCACAGATTAATTAAAAGCTATTTTAAAAAGTAGCCAGGTGCCATCACTATTGCCATTCAGGAAGCTGAAAAGAACGATGCTACTAAAATATCGTTCACAACAAATGACACGTTTACAAACAGGAACATGTGCTGGGGAATTATGCAAACCTAACTCCTAATTATTAAGCAAACTGACATATGTAATTCTGACATTTGGAAAGATGATTTAGAAGGAATACTTTCCTGAAATTGACAAGAGAAAAATGATATTTTCCTGAACAACGTTTGAATTCCATGTAGAAGAAAAGAATTTGTGTTTTTTCTAAATGGTTGAGGACTTACAGATCATTAAAGTGAAATAATTCAAATTGGTTATTTTTGTTTTGAAAATTATTATTTTGATTACTGTGGCTACTGCATCAAAATACATTGAATACACCAGTCATCTTAAAAATCACATGATACAGCTTCAGCATCTTGGATATCGTGTTCATGCAGACACTTTAATCAATAATATTCACACATTTGTGAGAATCACTTGTATTTTTACCTGAGGAAGAAGATTGGGGTCCTTCTGTTGTAGTCTTCTCAAAGCTTCTTCCAGGAAAGGTGTCTCCCGAAATGCCAGAAAGCCTGGGATGTAAGGAGCAGTCAGACAAACCATCTGGCATTCCTCATAGATAACCTGAGCACAGAAAAAATAAATAAAAATGGAAATAATAATGATGATTATTGAATGTATGAGTCCAGGTAATACTTGGTGCATTTTATTCAAAATATATATATATAATCATATTATTCTTCAGGTGGACCATTTGAAAATGTGGTCAGCAGCCAAACAGCTGTCTGTCTATGATAACTCTCAGCTTTCAAATTACTGATGTCTTTTGTATTTTTTCCATTTCCATTTAAAAATTAGTTCACTTCTGTACCAAGCAGCAACACTAGGGGAAGACTGCATACACTTTGTTTTTATTCATTCAGGAGATGTGGGCTTTGCTTGCCATTTATTACCCATCCCTAATTACCCTTGAGAAGGTGGTATTGAGCTGGGGGGGTGCAGAATCCCAGGAATTTGACCCAGTTAAGAGTGGAAGAATGTTGATACTTTTCCAAGTCAAGATGATGAATGGTTTAAAGAGGAAATCGCAGGTGGTGGTACTTCCATTACAACTGCTGCTCTAGTCTTTCTAGATGGCAGTGACCGTGTGCTTGGAAGGTGCTCTCTAAGGAGCCTTGGTAAACTGCTGCAGTGCATCTTGTAGAAGATACAGAGTGTTGCTACTGTGTGTTAGTGTCAATCAAGCAGGCTGCTTTATCCGGGATGATGACAAGCTTCTTGAGTGTTTGACCTGAATTCATGCGTGCAAGTGGGGAGTATTCGATCATGCAGATGGAGAACAGGCTTTGGAGTCAGGAGGTGAGTTACTTACTGTTCGATTCTTTATAAAAGTAGTTCAGTTCAATTTCTGGTCAATGGCGATTTGCAGGATACCTGGAATGCTACAAAGTGTATGATATAGCTGTATACAATCCATTCAAGTTGCTTTGGATATGCCATTCATGCTAGAGTTTCAGTTTTTAATTCCCACAGGATGCTGTGGGTACCTTTCAATACTGTATCAACATGGTAGTTTGAAAAATAAAACGTTTTGCTGTGGTTTGATGAAATCTTTAAAATCCATTCTTAAGAGTTGGCCTTGTTAAAAAGTGAAACAACAAACACTTTGAAATCAGAAATAAGAACAGAAGAAACTGGAAATATGCAATGAATCACTTAGTATCTGTAAAGGGAAAGATTATCAAGCTTGGTTATGAATCTTTCATTAATCGTTACAAGCTGTCCTTTCTCTTCAAATATGTTAACTGCTTTTGTTTTTGAGTTTATAAGCAATCAACAATTTAAAAACTACAAAGTGGTAACTTTGCTGGAGAAGTGGTAGAAATATTTAGTGAAAGCTTGCTTAGAATCAACACTGAATTTGACCAATGATTAGCATAAATATTTTGTAAACTGAAATATTTGCAAATAGAGATCAGTGTTTAGAATTACTGCAGTTGAACCAGTGAGTGAAATTGTAATGGTAGTTTCTATGGAGATTGGTTAGAGAAACACTGAAAATGTATGAATCGTTCAACATTTGTACATTTGGAACCATCTGCTAATGGCTAATATAATTCGTTGACAAGATGAAGATTTAAAAATTTCAAAGAATAGCAATGAGAAACAAACAATAAAAGAAGAAACAAAATATAAATGTTTCAAGTTACTGTATTATGATATGATCATACTAGGACAATTTGCAAGTGTTGACACTACTGATCTCTCTAAGATAGAGAGCTCATTTTTTCTGACAATTATTCAACAATACTAATATGTAGAGACAGTAATTAGTAATTATTGTTAGTAGACAACTGTGTTGGAGGCTCGGCTTACATCTGAATCTTTGAAATATTTTCTTGCCCATGAAACAACACATTTATTTTTAACATTTTTGCTTAAAACTGTTGCCTGTATATGTACCACTTTTAAAATCTGGTTTAATTTTATCTTTATGATTTTCTATTTTCGATCAAGAATGTGAAGCATTGTCATACATTTCACTTTCAGATCATCAACCTCATGTCTGAGATCTCCAAGAAGTTCAGTCCCCATTCTTTAAGCTACAGCTATTAAAATGTTCTTTTGGGGCTAAAACAATCTTTTGATTATTGCTGCTACAATAGACTGTTTGTATGTGCTAGTGCAGAATCAGGGCATGGCAATTTTGAAATGATGGCCTTTGCATAGCTAAACTAAAACTGTTTTGTGTCTGTTCAGTTGGAATTGATCATACAGATGTGCCTGATGAAAATTGCTTCCATTCTCTAGTGAGGTAAATATTGCAAATACTCCACCTTGTGGTCCTACATAAGACATCCACCATCTTCTCAACTGTGAAAGCTGCAAAGCTGTTTAAATGTACAATGCCACATTTCCTGTAATTAAGTGAGGTTTTAAAATTGGTCTTTTTCAGCTCAGGGTCACTGTTCTTCAGACTGGCAGAGTGCACTGTGTAGATGTCCTTTTTATTGCTCCATGTGCAAAAGCAGAGCTTTGAACTGTCTCAGCCCGATATCCAGTGGCTCTGTGAATCTCATTATTTCTATCCACCTTCAATACCTGCCTCAAAACCATGACCTTTGCTCTCAACTTCCCCTAAATCTTTTCCTCTCGTCTCACCATCTGCTTCCCCTCCGCTAGAGATACTATATAAAAGCATGTTTCTGTTGTACATTATTTTGTTTTACCAAAATGAAGCAGATTGTTCTCTGCACATCTTTGGTGTCACTTATTAATCTTGTATATCAATCACTTACAGTTGTTTCAAGTATCTGATTTTACCTTAAGATCTGGATAACTGAGAACTACTAATGAGGCACAAGCATTGACTTCATCTCCCTTGATGTAAGATAAATCCACACCACCAATGCGTTCTAAACCTTCGAAGACTTCATTACTCTGCCAGTCCTCAGTGTCGTGGTCAATCATTTGCTCTTTCAACTCCATCTGCTGCCTGTTCGAAGCAAGTCAAGGTCAGTATTTAAGCATTGCAGCAAACCATAAATAATCCATGATAACAAATTCAATGAAACATTAAAAGATGGATGTAGAAGCTTGCTAAAACTGGCAAGCCAATGTTGCCATTTGTCAATGCAGGCCAATGCAGAGGTGCTTGGTCTCTGTTCCTCGTGTACCTTTGTGGATTCATTTAATCAGATTTGGATACGCAGAGGAACAAATGTTCATAATGCAAGCTTTTCAATCCCTTTTTTCTGAACAGGCACTCCTCACTCACACAATGGAATAGTAAAGGCTTGGAAAAGTATCATTGAGCATTCATTGAGCAACTGTCCCAAGTGCATGCTGAAGTTTAAAAAAATGAAATGGTACAGCTGAGATCTATAAATTCATGCAAGTATACATACTTCTTCAATAGGAAAGTGCTGTTATATTTCAGGGTTTTTTTTACAAGATTGAGGCATTATTTTCTAATTTTTTCAGGCACGTTTCTGAAAGCTGGAACACTGCAGAATAAGAATGATATTCAGGAACAGCAAACATTAGGGAGTAGCAATAATGGGATGTATGTGACAAGAACCTTATTCAAGGGATTTGTGTTGAGAACTCGGTTAATTATTTAGATAACAGGATGGGAAGTAAGGATGTAAAATAGTAGAATGGTTAAATGATAAGTCTTGGTCTTCTAGTTAAGGTATTGCAGGTAACAGATAAATAAAATAACTCTCTGGCATTATAATACCAAATTGAAAAACTGTAGCATTACTAGGTTATTGTGATTTTGTGAAATTGCTGACACAGTAGAAAGTTCACCTCACCCACATCTTGCAGATGATTTACCATGCGGAATCCTCATATTTGGCAGGTTACTGCCTACTTTGGGCATTTGATCTTTGGTTTCTGGGGGATCCAAGGTTCATACTCTTACCAAGGGTACTAAACTTTACCCACCTCACAATTACCTAGAAGAGTAATCAGCCAAACAACTATTAAGAGAATCTGACTTTGCATATATCCACTAGTATAAGACATGTTGCCACTTCTCACATCCCCAGCTCAGTTTTCCTATATCCATCATCAATGTCCATTAGTGGCAATATCCAATGGGAATGGTTGCTAGGCATCTTGCCCTAAACATACAAAAATGCTCATGACACAGATGTCATGCTTTTTAAAGCCAAAGTTATGACTGGTTTGTTGAAATGAAACCCACATCATCCAACTGAAAGCTTGGTCCTTCTGCTCCTCCGGATCAATTTAAAATCTGAGCTTAAAGGAATATATTAATATTGTACTGCAATATAATTTTAACCAATATAATTTTAATAGTTTAAACAGATACTTCTTTGTTATACAGTATTTATCTTCCTAATAGAAAGCCACATATTCAAATTTGTCAGTGACACAAAGAGAGGTAACACTGTAAAACAAGGCAGATGAAATCATAAATTTATAATGAAGTATTAATAGTTTATGATAGTGGCACGTGGATTTCAATACTGCCCAGGCAGTGTGACATTATCCACTTTGAAACTAGAAAGAAGAGTATTTTCTATTTAAAAAAAAGGCTTGTGGATGTCACTGGCTTTGGGTCTTGTCATGATGTGGAGTTGCAGGTGTTGGACTGGGATGGACAAAATTAAAAATCACAGAACCCCAGGTTATAGTCCAACAGATTTATTTGGAGATACAAGCTTTCAGAGTGCTTGTACTTTCAAATAAACCTGTTGGACTATAACCTGGTGTTCTGTGATTTTTAATTTTGCCCTTGACAGGCTTGCTAGGCCACGCGAGAGGACAGTTAAGAATTGACCACTTTTCTGTACTTAGGCCAATACAAGTAAGGAGGACAGATGGGATTTTATTGCTGAGAGTGTGGTGCTGCAACTGCACAGCAGGTCAGGCAGTATCTGAGGAGCAGAAGAGTCAACGTTTCGGGCATAAGCCCTTCACTAGGAATGAGTCTTGCGGGTCGTGGGGAGAGCTGGGAGATAAATGAGAGGGGGTGGGACTGAGGGGAACGATTACCTATCACATGCGATAGCTATCACATTCCCAACTACCTTCCCCCAGCCCCACCCCCTCCCATTTTTCTCTCAGCCCCCCGGCCCACAAGCCTCATTCCTGATGAAGGGCTTATGC
>NW_025210232.1:0-10294 GCF_004010195.1 Chiloscyllium plagiosum
ACTGTCTCAGTCGTCACCGCCTCTGTCATCACTGTGTCAGTCGTCACCGTCTCAGTCGTCACTGTCTCAGTTGTCACTGTCTCAGTCTTCACTGTCCCAGTCGTCACCGTCTCAGTCGTCACTGTCTCAGTCGTCACTGTCTCAGTCGTCACCGTCTCAGTCATCACCGCCTCAGTCGTCACTGTCTCAGTTGTCACTGTCTCAGTCGTCACCGCCTCAGTCGTCACTGTCTCGGTCGTCACCGTCTCATCGTCTCTGTCTCAAACGTCACTGTCTCAATCGTCACTGCCTCAGTCGTCAATGTCTCAGTCGTCACTGTCTCAGTCGTCACTATCTCAGTCGTCTCTGTCTCAGTCGTCACTGTCTCAGTCGTCACCGCCTCAGACGTCACTGTCTCAGTCGTCACTGTCTCAGTCGTCTCTGTCTCAGTCGTCACCGCCTCAGTCGTCACTGTCTCAGACGTCACTGTCTCAGACATCACTGTCTCAGTCGTCACCGTCTCAGTCTCACTATCTCAGTCGTCACCGCCTCAGTCGTCACTGTCTCAGACGTCACTGTCTCAGTCGTCACTGTCTCAGTCGTCACTGTCTCAGTCGTCACTGTCTCAGACGTCACTGTCTCAGTCGTCACCGCCTCAGTCGTCACTGTCTCAGACGTCACTGTCTCAGTCATCACTGTCTCAGTCGTCACCGTCTCAGTCTCACTGTCTCAGTCGTCACTGTCTCAGTCGTCACCGTCTCAGTCGTCACTGTCTCAGTCTCACTGTCTCAGTCGTCACTGTCTCAGTTGTCACCGTCACAGTCATCACTGTCTCAGTCGTCACCGTCTCAGTCATCACTGTCTCAATCTCACTGTCTCAGTCGTCTCTGTCTCAGTCGTCACTGTCTCAGTCGTCTCTGTCTCAGTCGTCACTGTCTCAGTCGTCTCTGTCTCAGTCGTCACTGTCTCAGTCGTCTCTGTCTCAGTCGTCACTGTCTCAGTCGTCTCTGTCTCAGTCGTCACTGTCTCAGTCGTCTCTCGCTGCCTCAGTCGTCACTGTCTCAGTTGTCACCGTCTCAGTCGTCACTGTCACAGTCGTCACTGTCTCAGTCGTCACCGTCTCAGTCATCACCGTCTCAGACGTCTCTGTCTCAGTCGTCACTGTCTCAGTCGTCACCGTCTCAGTCGTCACTGTCTCAGTCGTCTCTGTCTCAGACGTCACCGTCCCAGTCGTCACCGTCTCAGTCGTCACTGTCTCAGACGTCACTGTCTCAGTCGTCACTGTCTCAGTCATCACTGTCTCAGTCGTCACTGTCTCAGTCGTCACCGCCTCAGTCGTCACTGTCTCAGACGTCACTGTCTCAGTCGTCACTGTCTCAGTCGTCACTGTCTCAGTCGTCACCGTCTCAGTCTCACTGTCTCAGTCGTCACTGTCTCAGTCTCACTGTCTCATTCGTCACTGTCTCAGTTGTCACCGTCACAGTCATCACTGTCTCAGTCGTCACCATCTCAGTCATCACTGTCTCAGTCTCACTGTCTCAGTCGTCACTGTCTCAGTTGTCACCGTCTCAGTCATCACTGTCTCAGTCGTCACTGTCTCAGTCGTCACCGTCTCAGTCGTCACTGTCTCAGTCATCACTGTCTCAGTCGTCACCGTCTCAGTTGTCACCGTCTCAGTCGTCTCTGTCTCAGTCGTCACGTCCTCAGTCGTCGCCGTCTCAGTCGTCACCGTCTCAGTCGTCACTGTCTCAGTCGTCACTGTCTCAGTCGTCAAAGTCTCAGTCATCACTGTCTCATTTGTCACCGTCTCAGTCGTCACCGTCTCAGTCGTCACCGTCTCAGTCGTCACTGTCTCAGTCGTCACCGTCTCAGTTGTCACCATCTCAGTCGTCTCTGTCTCAGTCGTCACGTCCTCATTCGTCTCTGTCTCAGTCGTCACTATCTCAGTCATCTAGTCTCAGTCATCACCGCCTCAGTTGTCATCGTATCAGTTGTCACCGTCTCAATTGTCACCGTCTCAGTTTTCACCGCCTCAGTACCCACTGCCTCAGTACCCACTGCCTCAGTAGTTCCTGCCTCAGTAGTTACTGCCTCAGTCGTCACCTATGTACTCATTGGATCAAGAGTCCACATTCCATAATAAAACAAAGAATTGCAGATGCTGGAAATCTGAACCAAGAATAGAAATTGCTGCAGAAACTCAGCAGAACTGAAAAATGTGTTGCTGGAATAGCGCAGAAGGTCAGGCAGCATCCAAGCAGCAGGGGAATCGATGTTTCGGACATAATCCCTTCTTCAGGAACTCAGCAGGTCTGGCAGCAGCTGTGGAGAGAGAAACGCACCAAATACCCTGAGACAGCAAACATGCCATCTTCGCCTCAAAGAGCATAAAGATTCTCTCTCCTCTTTTAAGATGCTCCTTACGACTAAACTCTTTTCCCAAGCTTGGTTCCTGTGATCTAATATCGCTGCACCCTGGCCAGTGTCATCACATCTCCCTTTAAACAGAAGCACCTTGGGATATCATATTCTTTGAAAGGTGTTATATATGTTGTTATTGTTGGTCTCACACTTTGACTGAAAGGGGAACTGGAGGAAAAGTGTGAGTCAGAGACTATCACAAAGAGTCCTCCTGTGTACTGAGTGGAAATGCAGCCTGTCCCCTGCAACAGGGCGTGCTGGGTAATTATGAAATCCCAGCTCACAGCTGATCATATTCTTCTCCTCAGCCTGTGTGGGTCTGAATTCGAGCTGGACCTGTTGAAGGTCCAGTAGATAGAGAACTCCTTGTTGTCTCTGGGTGAAATTATTCGACACTGGAGGAGATGGTGCTGCCATTACTACCTGAGATTTCCATTGGGCGATCATTCAGAAGAGACTGAGCACTGACGTAATGCTTCACAAAATCGAACAGATCGCTAACCCCACCATCCACCACAACAAGCCCAGAGACTGGCGCTATGAGAGGTTGTTGTTGTAAAGAGCCCCAGGAGAGGCAGGGAAGGCTGCTGGGCAGGAGGTAGGGCAGGCAGACTGACGGCAGTCAATACTGTCAGAAGGCAAAAGAGCAAATGAACCAGGGGCAAAACTCTCAGAGGGCAATGGAGGCAAATCAACTCGGGACAATGCTGTCAGAGAGTTTGGGGCAGAGGAACCAGACAGAGATGACACCTTGTAAAGGAATTAACAAAAAAGATGAACTCAATGATCATTGATTAACAAATGAAATCTCCGTGACAGCATAAGAAGGATATATTCAGAAACAGCAGAAATATATGAATGATTATCATTATTGCAAATCATGTTTTATGATAATTTTTCAGCAATTATGATAATTTTAAGCAGTGATAATCTAAATAATGATTACAAGTGGTGTTTGACTCCAGGAGCAATACAATATTTCTGACTAATGTTAATCTAATCAAACTGATCTCACTCAAATACTCCCAACATTAAAGCGTTTGCACAGACTCTTTCAGGGATTTCAGAAAGCAGTGGGTTTATCTTGGCGCTGACTATGGAATCATAAAACTCCATCAGATCTGGGAAACTGCACTTTATATTAATGACTGCAATCAGCATAAAGTAGATCACTCTTTCAATTAGCATTCCCAGAGCCAGGATAAGAAAGATTACGTACAGCGTAAAGCTGCCTCTACCCTGTCCCCCATCAAACACTCCCAGGACAGGGACAGCACGGGGTTAGATACAGAGTAAAGCTCCCTCTACACTGTCCCCCAACAAACACTCCCAGGACTGGGACATCACAGGGTTAGATACAGAGTAAAGCTCCCTCTACACTGTCCCCCATCAAACACTCCCAGGACAGGGACAGCACAGGAACACAATGTGAGTGGCAGCGGTCGGGGCATGTGTACAAGATGTGGAATATGTTACAAAAATGGGTTTATGTTCCACTGTAAAGAATGAGTAACTTTCCTGCATCCTGACCCACTTTCTTCACACCCAAATGCATTCAGCCTGTGGGTCTAATAAAGTTCTTCGATGTGTTGGCAAGATTGTAAATAGGGAAACTGGAACAAAATAATCTTTAAGTGAGGCTCATGTACCAGAATTGGCACATGCCAATGGTAATCATCTTTCAGCAGCACCTGCTCAGGCTGAACTCCACGGGAACCTCTGACAGTTTGAACCAGGACCACTCAGTCTGATGTCTCAGCATGGCAGGTTAATGATGGTGTGTGATGTACACAGTAACTCCCAGATAGCAACAGTGTGTTCATTGGTGGGGGAACAGGCAATGGGCCATTGTAACCATCTCATGGTGCCAGATGGCAAACCAATTTCTCCAATCTCAATGCCAACCTCAAACTCCACCATCTCCATGAGTGGCACAGTGGCTCAGTGCTGCTCCGTCAAAGCGCCTGGGACTGAGGATTGATTCCACCCTCAGGTAAATGTCTATGTGGAGGTTGCACATGCTTCCAGTGTCTGTATGGGCTTCCTCCCGCAGTGTCAGGATGTGCAGGCCAGCTGGAACGGCCATGAGAAAATGCAGGGATTGGGTGGGATGCTCTTCGGAGGGTTAGTGTGGACTCGATGGGCAGAATGGCATGGAAAAGAGGAGCAAGTGCCGGCCATTCAGCCCATCAAACCTGTTCTGGGCTGACAAGGTACTAACAGATTTCATCCGAGGCTCTTAAAGGAGGTGTTTTAGTGAAATAATTGATGCATTGGTTATAATTTTCCAAGATCCCTTGATTTGGGTTGATCCCATTAGGTTGAAGGACAGCAAATGTTACTCCTTTATTGACAAAAAGGAGAGAGACAGAAAGCCAGAAACTCTAGCCAGTTAGTGCAACGTGTGCCTTAGGGAAAATGTTAAAAGTTATTATTAAAAATTTTATAACAGGGCACTGAGATAAGTTCAGTTACCCAAACTGAACCGACATGGTTTTGTCAAAAGGAAGTCAGGGTTTCACCAGTCGAATGGAGTTGTTTGAGGAAGTACTCTGCTGAAGATAAAGGGAACGAGGTGGATGTAATGCATTTAGATTTTGAGAAAGCATTTGACAAGATGCAACGTCAAAAGGTTATCGTGGAAAATAAAAGCTTATAGTGTAGGGAGTGTCATATTGTCACAGACTGAGAATTGGCTGCTAACAGGAAGCTGAGAGTAGGAATAATTGGGTCTTTTCTCAAGGTAGCAGAATGCATCTAGTGGTGTCCCACAATGATTGGTGGTGGGACCTCAACTGTTTACAATCTATAGAAATGTCTTGGATGAAGGGATGGAAAGGCAAGCTCATCAAACTCAATGATGACACAAAGAAAGGAGGGAATGCAAGAGGTCACAAGGAGATACAAAAGGATATCAGTAGGGTAAGTGCGTGGCCACAGATGTGACAAATGAAGTACATTTGCTGTAGAGAATTGTGAAATTGTTCATTCAGACAAGAAAAATAAAATATGCAGCATATAATTTAGGTGGTGAGATATTGTAGAACTTGGAGCTGCAAAGAGATCTGGGTGCCCTGGTGCATGAACTGCAAAAGGCTAATAGGCAGGTGCAACAAATAACTAGAAAGCTAATAAAACAGCATCATTTATCATAAGGGGAATTGAATACAAGAGTAGGGAGGTTATGCTTCAGTTGAACAGTCAGAGGTCACACCACCCCATAGTCCAACAGGTTTATTTGAAATCACAAGCTTTCAGAGTGCTGCTTCCTCGGCAGGTGCAGCCTGTAACTGAAAGCTGGTCATTTCAAATAAACCCATTGGCCTATGACCTGGCGTCATGTGACTTTTGCCCACCCCAGTCCAAAACCAACACCTCCACATCAATTATACATGGCACGGGTGAGTCTGCATCTGGAACACTGTGGACAGTATTGGTTTCCTTATTGGAAGGAAGGACATACTCACATTGGAAACAGTTCAGAGAATGTTTACCAGACTTGGGATAGGCTGTGAAATCACTCCAGAGAGGCTGGTACCCTGTCACCAAGTCACCCTTTATTTACACCTGAACAGCCCTTGACTATAGTATTGCCTCATTCACAGTCAGGCACCAAGCTCAATTCATAACACCACTACAATGTGGAAACAGGCCATTTGTCCCAACAAGCCCACACCAGTCCTCCGAAAAGTAACCTGTCGAGACCCATCACCCATTTCTCTACATTTATCCCTGATTAATGCAGCTAACTTCCACATCTCTGAACACTATGGGCAATTTAGCATGGCCAATTCACCTGACCTGTACACCTTTGGAATGTGGGAAGAAATCAGAGCACCAGGAGGAAACCCACACAGACACGGGAAGAATGTGCAAACTCCACACAGACAGTTGCCCTTGGCTGGAACTGAACTGGTGCTGTGAGGCAACGGTGCTAACCACTGAGCCACCGTGCTGCCCCACAGTGTCAGTATCTCTGACACACACCTTTTGTTTTTCTTTTTACTTTTTTTTTGACACTTCCGTTTATTTTATTTTTTTTTTCATTTTTTTTTAATTTAACCCCCACACTACCACCTAAGTGCAGTAGTGCTTATTTTATCCCCAGCACCCATGGTGTGCAGGTGTGAGACACAGTGGAAGACAAAGTGCACCAATCTTTATTCAATTTCCACCACCAGGAAAACACACACCTTTTGTATCTGTCAGCCAGGACTCCCTGATTTGTCCAGTGGGCTGGCCTCATTACAATCCCTATGGGCTGGCTGTTTTATGAGGAAAGGCAGGACTGATTCAGCTGTACGTGCTGCCGTATGGAGGAGGGAGCGAGAACTGGATTGAAATTTGAGATTCAGTGGGGTCTTGGTAGGGCGGATGTTGTGAGGATATTACCCCTTTTGGAAGAATCAGAAACTAGGGGGGTCACTGTTTAAAATAGAGCCAAATTACTTTCTTTCACCGTTCTATGAGTCTTTGGAACTTTCTTCCTGAACAGGAGGGGGGAACAAAGTCCGTGGGTACTTTTAAGGCAGAGGTGGACGGAGACTTGTTAACAAAATTGGGGTGGGGTGAGGAAGCTGAAAGATGATCAGGGGTTAGGGTGGGATGTGGGTTTGAGATTACAATCTGTCATGACATTATTGAACAGCCAGCAGGCTCGAGGGGCTGAAGAGCCTACTCCTGCTTCCAGTTTTGACAAAGGGTCAGTTAGACTCGAAACGTCAGCTCTTTTCTCTCCTTACAGATGTTGCCAGACCTGCTGAGATTTTCCAGCATTTTCTCTTTTGGTTCCGGCTTCCAGTTTGTTTGCTCATGTGGAGCATTAACACCTTCTGAGTGAAGAATGTTCTCCTCATGTTGGTCAATAATGATCATGTGCTGGGACTGTGATTCCCTGTCCTAGCCAGGAGAAACAGCCTCCAGGCTATCCAGTCCGGTCAGAATTTTACATGTTTCACAGAGATTCCCTCACAACTTTCTGAGCTGCTGCTTCCCTCTTTCCTCTTCACTCTGCATACCCACTTTCTTATCCCTGTCCCCTCTCCTCCTTTCACAGCATCTTCTTCCAGAATTGCAAATCTATGTGCGCCCCCACTTATCCCACCTACTGTCTACACCCCTTTAAAAACAGGCTGTCTTTCTTTGATGGGTCCACATTGCATCCTTCAGCCCTACATTGAGATTTCTCAGTTCCATAAAACACTGGCAATTTTTCAGCAATTCACAAGCATTGACTAATAGGAAGATGAAGTCAGAAGCCGTGTGGCCTGGTATGGTGTGACTTCTGACTTTGTCCACCCCAGTGCAACACTGGCACCTCCACATCAATATTAAAATGAACAATGGTTTTGTGGTGTCCATGATGTTAACACATGATCACATGATATTAGAGGTTATTGAGAAGAGCACAGCAGACTTCCACATCTACCTGCTGCATTGAGCTTGATGTCCATACAAGTCGTAAGTATAAGTTGTTTGGAACTGTCGTCATTCGTTACTTACAAAGGCAGATTTGATCACGTCAACATCACAAAAACTAAGTGAGTTTGATGATGGATTTGTTGTTTTGTCTGGGGAAGTCGAATGAAGGAGGAGTAATGCTAGGACAATCTCTCACTTGAACAATGCTATTTCCGATATTGTAGGATTTAATCTGATTTTGCAACAGTAAAGGAAAACTGTCAAAGCCTATTCACTGCACTTTGAGTACTCAATGTCTTGCTGTTACAATGCAACGTTTTGTTTTATTGTCAGATGACATGTATTAAAACAATGGATAATTTGAAATTCTCACATCATCAAGTCTAGAAACAGGGCTTAAGACCCACAGCCTTCCGAGCTGGTGACATGCTGAGTTACAAAACTAAAGCACATTGAGAGCCCCACATTTATTGATCTTTATTGTGTAACTAGATATTGAGGGGGAAATGATGAGGCTGCATTTTTGCACATGCAGATGTAACTAGTGTCTGAGGGTGCAGCACACCCTGGCTGTTTCCAGATTAGTGACAGTTACTGATAAGCAATTTCTTAATGGACATGTCTGGCACATTTAATGCACAATTAAGTAGATTTTTACAACTTCTGATAGAACTACAAAGGAATGCCTCTGTCCACTGCCGCCTTGCCATGGCTGATTCTGAATTAGCCGGTGGGTAAAGTGTGGAGCTAGGAAAACGCACTGCAGTTCAAGCAGCATCAGAGGAGCAGATGTTTCAGGCTGGAACCTGTCATGAATTAGTAGGTTCAAGCACAATGACTGCTGTGCTGCAGACAGGAGGTGACGCCAGTCTCCTTTGGGAATAGCTAACTATGACAAAAGTCATAGCTGGGAATGCAGGAATTACTTTGTCACACAAACTTGAAGCCTGTCCAGGTGGATATTAAACTGTAAAGCAATGGCAAGAGAGTTGGTGTCCTAGTTGGATTTATTTCATCTCAGTGAAACCAAAAAGGGAGGAAATGGTTGGTGCCCACGATGTGAGTGTGTACAGCTCAGTTTTGCGAGGAGCTTGATACCTTGTTCACACTGAGCTGACAAGCACACACTGCCATCTAGTGTAGTCCACACACTGCATAGTGACTGAGCAAACAGACTGCTGACAGCAATTAGCTTATTCCCTGTTAAATATCCCCAACGATGGCTGGCTTCACATCCAATCTGATAGACACGAGGGAAAGTCAGCAACAAACCTGAACCAGTACATCAAACTCTCCCACCTATTAGCAATGTCCAACTGACCCATACAATTCACATTACATACAACCTTGGCCAATGAAATGGCTACATAATAATAGACCCCATCCTCCCACAACCCCATGTAGACTCTCCCCCTGTCACTGACTCTACCCACTCATTTCATTCCCCTCCCACAGCCCCAGGTAAGACTATAGATATAGGAACAGAAATTAGGCCATTCAGCCCATCAAACACTCTCCCCACCATTTAATATACTGAATAAAATCCCCAAACAAATACACTGGTCAAAAGACATTGTGCCAAACTTCAGAATGGTCCTCTCGCCCTCACTGTTGCACTGTTTACTCCTTGCCTCTCACCCTGTGCAATCTATTCTCCCAACCATTGGGCAGGGACCAGGCAGCCCCGTGAAGAGTTCAAATCCGGAATATCCTGAATAAGTTTGGACCATTCGGAGTGAAGGGACACAGTGGGCTATCTATCTGGTAACTCCTGGAACAAGTAGTGACCTTGACCAGAGAAAATCGTCACTTGGATTCTGACTTCCCGGCTTGGGGAAGTGCCAAGAATACAACATTGCTGGGAAGCAGACACAGCAGGAGTTTTTGGGAATCCTGCTGACGGTGGGGATTTGCCATTCACTCAGCAGCAGATGATTAAATACCACGGAGGGCAGGGTGTGGGAAGGTGATTAGTTTCTGTGCTCAGGACCAGGGGTGGGGAGGTTGGGGGGGGGGTGATGGGGGAGGTGGGGCAGGTTTCAATACACAACCTTCTGCCTCAGGGACAGAAGTGTTACGGCCGGACTGAGCCAGCACAGACAGTGAGGGGCAGAATGGGCTTAGCTCTGGCAGTACTCAGCCAGCATGACGCCAAGGGACAGTCAGGACCAGATTGGGGGGAAGATGAGAAAGAAGACAGAAAGCGCTGATGAAGGGGCCTTTATGGTAGTGTCTCAACCTGTGGAGCCAGTAGACCAAGGTTCAAGTTGTACCGACTCCAGAGTTGTGTAAGAACATCACTGTTCAGGCAGCTCAGGAAAATCTCTGAGAAAGACCAGGGGATTGCTCGTAATAGAGACAACAAGAAACTAACATCCAGCTCTCCATCTCGAAACAGATTACACCGTCCTCATATCTGCTACACAGCCCTCCCCACCCCCACTAGTACTCTCCCCCCCCCCCCTACAACCCC
>NW_025210232.1:17392-18842 GCF_004010195.1 Chiloscyllium plagiosum
TCCCCCTCAGTCTCTGCACCCCCCAAGTCCCTGCCTCCCCCAGTCCCTGCGTGCCCCTGCTCTCCCCTTGTCCTTGCTCCTTCAGCCCCTCTCCCATAGGCCCTGCTCTGCATTGTACCCACTCTGTGGGATAGAGGCTGCACGACCATTCCCCCCTCCTGCTCCTGCTTTCCCCAATGTAGGGTGTGTCAGTAATTACCCATCACAGGACCTGCCTCAATACCCTCCCACTGCTGGACATACTATGCACTGCCATTTCTGAGGGCAGCAGCTGTTAAACAGGGGGCTTCATTTCCTAACCCCACCCCCACCCACCAATGTCTGGCACCCTGGGGGCACTAGGGTCATTAAACCTTTGGAGCATTTCCCTATGCCAGCAGGAAACCCTAAGTTTATCAGCAACCTTCGAACAAGTTATCTGTGTCTTTTCTGTTTGAGACGCTCGGTGGGGTTGGGGTGGCGGAGAGGGATATTTGACAGACTCATCCAATCAGATGGCGGAGAGTTTGTCTGCTTTCTCATTGGCTGTGGGAAGGTGAGTTTCTGGGAGGATGGGGTAAGTTTGAGAGTGGGGTTTGGGGTATTGGGTGGGGGTTATTCTGCAGTCTCTAAGACCTGCATTGGTGTAGCACCTTTGAGGAGCAGGAATAGACCTTTCATCCCCTCATGTCTGTTCTGCCATTCAGAGAGCTCCCCCGGCTGATATGTGGCTGAACTCCATGTACCTGTCTTTGCCCCATATCATTAATACTTTTGCTTAACAAAGATTTATCTCTCGCAGGTTTAAAATTAACAACAGATCCAGCATCCACTCCCATTTGTGGAAGAGAGTTCCAAATCACTCCCACCTTTTATGCATAGTAAGTGACACTTAACATCTTATAGAAGTGTATAGATCGTGAGAGGCATGGATCGGGTGAATGCAATCAGTCTTTTTTCCCAGGGTTGGGGAATAGGGAAGCAGAGGGCATCAGGTTAAGGTTAGAGGGGAGACAAGAGCAAAGAGGTTCAATTGAGGCTTTCAAGAGGGCACAGCATGGTTGCTTGGGTAGAAACAGGGCTTGGGACAATAGGACATTAGCATTGGGTAACAGCGCTCATTTGAGGAAGTGGCACATTTATTTTAATTTCGAAAACATTGGCCTCATGAAGGAACACGTGCTAAAGGCCTTGTTAACCACCTGTTCACATGTGACACCAACTTCAAAGAATTTGCCTGGAAAACAGCCCCAGCCTGTTCAGCCTCTCCCTGTAGCTCAGATCCTCCAACCCTGGCAACATCCTTGTAAATCTTTTCTGAACCCTTTCAAGTTTCACAACATCCTTTCCGATAGGAAGGAGACCAGAACTGCACGTAATATTCCAACAGTGGCCTAACCAATGTCCTGTACAGCCGCAACATGACCTCCCAACTCCTGTACTGAATACTCTGACCAGTAAAGGAAAGCAT
>NW_025210233.1:0-2675 GCF_004010195.1 Chiloscyllium plagiosum
CATCAATCTCACTTTTCCAATTATATGCTTTTCTTGCCACTGATGCTCCTTGTGGCACACCTCATCCTCCCTTCCGACTCGTTCCTTACCCTCTTACTTCCCTTGCATTGCCCATTCTGATACTACATACCCTTCCACTGACCATCTCCCTTTACACTTCTCGCTCTGTATGTCACACCACTTCCTTTCCCTTTTTGCTCTCACACTAGATGCTGGAATCTGCTGATTTATGTGCTACTACTGGTCATCAGTGAATGATGAGTTTGTAATGATCAATGTCAATAACAACAGACAATAGGATGTTTGCCACTGTCTTATGCACCGCGAACAGGATAGTTTTGTTCACTATTGGTACAGACTGGAGCTTCTTCCTGTCCGGCTGTCACAATGTTTAACCAAACAGCCTCATCACCAACAGGACAAACAACTTCTGTCAGAATCATAAGGCCAGGTATCAATTTTCTTTTGAATAGTGCGAGGACATTGTTCTAACAGTGTTCTTGTCTTTTGCTCTTTATTCTTTCAACTGATCTTCCCATGTAATTTGAGCTGAGATCAGAGTGACTTCCCTTTCAATCGAAGCAGAACTTGACCGAGGGTGGAATCAAAGACCCTGAGCAAAACTGTGATTAATGGTAATTAGAGAAAATTCTGCAATGGAAATGGGAACAATGGAAAAAGCGGTCTCTGCAAGTGATCTTCCAAGTTGCATTTCATATTGATGAGGAACTAATTTATTCTTACTTCATTATCGGTTGTTAAAAATCTTGAAATGTCCCAACAACAGCTCTGTGTGGACCTGCATTACTTGGATTGAAGAGGTTCAAGTAGGCAGCTCTCTGGCGCCATTTCCAGAGCTACTTGGGACGACAAATAAACTCTGCCCTTGCTAGTGCCTTCCAAAACCCTGGATGAATATGCCCTGTTTAAAAGAAGAAAAAGATATATTATGTTTGCACACTCTCATCTGAAGTTTCGGAAAGGTAAGACCTTGCTAGATGAGTATGATGCCAGTGACATCGGGAGCATGAAAAGACATTGATAACAATTGGAATAATTAATTCAGTTAGTTATTTACAGATGATTGATTGTGTGATGTCAGTGCCACTGAGTTCAACATTTTCATAATGCGTAATGGTAGTCATTTCCATATTTTTAAATTTTTCATTCAGATGCCATAACCAAATACTCGAGAGCCAACAGAAATGGCAGCTTCACTGTTCCCTTTCAGATCAGACAAATATCCACAGTCCAAAAGACTAAGTAAGTTGAAAGTGCTGGAAAACCTTAACAGGTTCTGAGCAGAGAGAAACAGATTTAACTTATTGAGTCGAATATGAGTTTTTCCCAATAGGGTAATATCAGACTTAATATTCTAACTCGGTTTCTCTCTCCAGATACTGGCTCATCTGCAGAGTTTTACCACTGTTTTCTGTTTATATTACAAATTTGCATTTTCCCCAGTATTCCCTAGCACAATGATTCATTGGGGGGAGGGGTGGGAGTGGCATGGTGTGTCAGTACCAGGGACCCGGTTTGCGGGGAGGGGGAGGGGGGCATGGTGTCTCAGTGGTTAGCACGGCTGTCTCACAGTACCAGGGACCCGGTTTGGGGTGGGGGCTCTCCCTCCTCCACCCTCAGGACTGTTTGTATTGAGTTTTCATTTTCTTCACACATGCAAATGTTTCCTCCAGGTGCTCCAGATTCCTCCCACAGTCCAATCTGGGTCAGTAGATTGACCATTCTAAATTACCAATCGTGTGCAGCTCGGTGTATTAGCTATGGGCCATGTAGGGATAGGGTAGGAGGCGGGTTAGCCATGGGAAATGCAGGGGTGGGGTATGAAGTGGCTCTGCGTACAATGCTCTGCAGAGGGTCAATGCAGACGCAATGGGCCAATGTTCCATAAAATAATACAAATTGAAGTTAAAACAAGCTAAGGAAGATACTGGAGATCTGAACCATAAAGTAACGAAGTGTTGGGGAAACGGGGCAGGTTGGCAGCCAGAACAGTGAAAGGAGCAAGTTTCCTTCCCTGAAGGCCACGAGTGAGGCAGGTGTTCTTAGTTTTAACAATCATCAATATTTCATGAATCCCTGGACTTATAGTTTATGGAAAATCCTGCTAGATCATCATTCCCCCCACCCCCCCACCTCGCCAGTATCTCCAGCAGCAATAGCAGTGTTGCTATTATCGTGAGTGATGTACAGAAAATTGAAACTTTATTGCTGGAACAGCACAGCAGGTCAGGCAGCATCCAGGGAACAGGAGATTCGACGTTTCGGGCACAGGCCCTTCTTCAGGAATGAGCAGAGAGTGTTCAGCAGGAGAAGATAAAAGGTAGGGAGGAGGGACTTGGAGGAGGGGCGTTGGAAATGTGATAGGTGGAAAGAGGTCAAGGTGAGGGTGATAGGTCGGAGTAGGATGGAGGCGGAGAGGTCAAGAAGAAGACTGCAGGCCAGGAAGGCGGTGCCGGGCGGGAGGGACTCGGCTGAGACAAGGTGGGGGGAGGGAGAAACTGGTGAAGTCCAAGTTCATCCCCTGTGGTTGGAGGGCTCCCAGTCGGAAGATAAGACGCTCCCCCTCCGACCGGCGGGTTGTTGTGGTTTGGCGGTGGATGAGTCCAATGACCTGCATATCCTCGGTGGAGTGGGAGGGGGAGATGAAATGCTGT